>NW_015412898.1:0-1826 GCF_001527695.2 Protobothrops mucrosquamatus | reverse complement strand
CCCATATTAGAGCGTTTCGATTATCAAACCTCAAGATTTGGTTACAAAACTTAATCACTTCAAACTGAACAAAATTTGCTCCCCTTTCTGCCAATATAATCTGGATATCAATCTTTATTGTTTTTAGCAGTTGAGATGAGTCCAAGTAACTTTGTGTGAAATTAGTTTGCCTAATAGTTTCCACATTTACTCCCAGTATGAACACATTGCTCCTTTGTTTGTTTGTTTCCCACCTTTATTATTTCACAAATAACTCAAGGCGATGAAGATATCCAGCACACCTCCCTCCTCCTATAGTCTCTAATACAACAACCCTGTGAGGTGGGTTGGGCTGATGGAAAGGGACTGGCCCAGTCACCCAGATGGCTTTCCTGTCTAAGGCGGGACTAGAACTCTCAGCCTCCTGGTGATTGGCCCAAAGTCACCCAGCTGGCTTTCATGCCTAAGGCGGGCTTAGAACTCCCGTTTCCTGATGGGTGGCTGGGGAATTCTGGGAGTTGAAGTCCACCCATCTCTAAAGTTGTCACGTTTGGAAAAAAAACACTGCTTGAAACCTTGCTTTCTACAAGAACCAGTGAAGACTCTTTCTGTCCCAGACATAAGCCAAGTATCCGTCAGGTCCTCCGTCCGGCCCCTCTGCCCTCTTCCTTGTTTCAAGACCCTTTCCTTTCCTATTACCTTTGGGGCTTGGGGCCTTGATCCAGCCCAACCACTTCCTCTGCGGACCACAGATGACTTGAGCAAACAAAAAGTCAAACATCCGTAGCTACACACCAGAGGCACTCCGCAAGACGGACAAGGTTGGCTTGCGTTTTCCATGTGGTTGTGTTGGAAAAGTGCCTCCTGGCTCCCCGCGTGAAGGAAAGGTTTACAACCTGCACTTGGGGGATTGGGCTGATCGATGGATTCCCCCCTCCCCTCTTTGCTCTGCTGGATGTCTGACATCCTGTGGGAGGCCTTTCCTTACATAAGGACAAAACGGCAATTTTATTTTTCCTCTGAATCCTTGGAGGCAGACAGGAGGAAGCGTTGGGCCTTCCTCAGCAGAAGAACAAAATCTCGACTCCGCTCCTGGCCCGAAAGTATCCTTTGGGCTGTGGTTGTCTGACGCAACACGCGGAGGGTTTTTTAGAACAACGGTGGGTCTTTGCACAGGATGGATGGTTTATGGTTGCTGTTTTCTAAAACAGAAACCCAATAGAATTGGGTTTTGCAAAAAAATGTTACTAAAGGGCCTAAGCTTTCATGAGCTGCAGCCCTCTCAGTCACACAATCTTGTACCTTTTAGTAAAATTCACTAGTCTGAAAAGGGGCTAACCAAACTCCTTAAGGTTTTGGGGTGCCATAGACTAACATGGCTTTCCTTCCTTCCTTCCTTCCTTCCTTCCTTCCTTCCTTCCTTCCTTCCTTCCTTCCTTCCTTTTCTCTTTCCTTCCTTCCTTCCTTCCTTCCTTCCTTTTCTCTTTACTTCCTTCCTTCCTTCCTTTCTTCCTTTTCTCTTTACTTCCTTCCTTTTCTCTCTTCTTCCTTTTCTTCCTTCCTCCCTCCCCTTCTATCTTCCTCCCTCCCTCTCTCCCTCTTCCTCTTTCACTTTCCTTCCTTTCTTTTTTCCTTCCTTACTCCCCATCTCCTCCCCTCTCCCCCCCTCTCTGTATGTGTGTGCATGCATGTGCATGCATGTGCATGTGTATATGATCCTTCAATTTATTTAAGAGCAATGCACAATCATTCTTGTTCTGATTCTTGTAAATAGGCTCTCCCACTTCCTACTTGTTCAAAAAAATCTTTTGAGTGTTAAAGATGGAAAATCTGGTTCAATCTGCATT
>NW_015412897.1:0-1826 GCF_001527695.2 Protobothrops mucrosquamatus | reverse complement strand
TATAATAATGTATGAAGGAAGAAAAATGCAAATAAGAAATAATGGGGCAATAAGGATAAATACTCTAAAGAAGAATAAGGGGGAAAATGTAAATAATAGAAGATTACTGTTACGAAGTTGATGTTAAAATATATATTGTGTATATATGTGTATTATGTTTTGTTTTGTTTTGTTTGTCGGTTTAAATAATAAAAAAAATAAAAAAAAGGGGGCCAAAACCTACTTAACAAATGTCTCACTTAGCAACAGAAAATTTGGGATCAACTGTGGTCGTAAGTCGAGAACTACCTATACCCATTTCGTTCTTTGGCTGAAGATGTAAATGAGACAAATTTGGGAATCCCTTCCATTTTTAATCTTTGATGAAGATTAGGTTTTGGTGCTAAGTAAAGATGGCTTGCTCACCTAAGGTGTTGGTGAAAAATACGCCGCTGTGCAAACTTGAGGAGGTTAAATGTTCAACTTATTCTTTTAGTGGCCGGTGAGGAAACTGTCGATGGGATCAGAATAGAGAAAGGTATGGGACTAGGCCAAAAACCAAATTTAATTTCATTTCACTCTTGTAAAAGATATTAAGCTCATTATCTGGAGGTAATGATTCATGCCTTCATGTTTAAGCTATTTTTTTCTTCTTTGGCATGAAAAATTATAAACTTACAGCAGCGCTAGTAGGCTCTGGAGGATCTTTCTGGAACCATCCGTGGCTTCAAGTTGAGAATCTCTGCCTATGATATTATTGCCTTTGTCCTCGCTGTGTTGTTTTATTGTTTTAATTTTTGTAACGTTTTTATTGGTTTGTAGGGCAGTGTCCCATTTTGTAATTACCGCTCGTGAAAAGCAAGCTCCAATATGTTGTAAAATAAAATAAATGGACTCAAATGTTTTTCCAAGATTATTCAGTGGTTTGCCGTCCTGCCTACAATCACTATAAAGATGTTGTTTTCATTCTGAAACCACAGAAAGGGTGAGGTTAAACAGGAAATAAAGAATTTGTACTAAATGCCTACCTTCCTATATTGTAGGCATTTTATAAGCAGTAAATTGATCTCTTGGGTGATCCAGTTCAAAGGAAAAGCAGTTGAGATAGATCCAATGAAAGAAATCATATATTTTTCAGCATGAAGGACTCATCTTCATACAGCTACTCCTTGACTTTTGTTTAATGACCAAAGTTACTAAAAAAAATGCACTTACAGCCATTGTAGTATCTCTGTAGTCACATGATCGAAATTCAGACACTTGGCCACTTAGCCAACACTCCAGAAGACAGGCTTAAGATACAGGAGGACCTGGACAGACTTGAACACTGGGCGCTATCTAACAAAATGAAATTCAAGGGTGAAAAAAGTAAGGTTCTACATTTAGGCAAGAAAAACCAAATGTACAGGTATAGTATAGGGGGTACCTTGCTCAATAGTAGTAACTGTGAGAGGGACCTCGGAGTCCTAGTGGACAATCACTTAAATAGGAGCCAGCCGTGTGCTGCAGATGCCAAAAAAGCCAACACAGTGCTGGGCTGCATTAACAGAGGGATAGAATCAAGATCACGTGAAGTATGAATACCACTTTACAATGCCTTAGTAAGGCCACACTTGGAATACTGCATCCAGTTTTGGTCACCACGATGTAAAAAAGATGTAGAAACTCTAGAAAGAGTACAGAGAAGAGCAACAAAGATGATTAGGGGACTGGAGGCTAAAACATATAAGGAACAGTTACTAGAATTGGGTATGTCTAGTTTAACGAAGAGAAAGACGAGGGGGGACATGATAGCAGTGTTCCAATATCTCAGGGGCTGCCACAAAGAAGAGGGAGTCACAAAGAAG
>NW_015412896.1:10795-12329 GCF_001527695.2 Protobothrops mucrosquamatus | reverse complement strand
CAGGGAAGGCTTCTTGAGGAGGGGCCTCACGACGGCCTCCTTAAGGGCCGCCGGGAAGACACCCTCCTGCAAGGAAGCGTTGATAATCCCCTGGAGCCAGGCTCGTGTACCCTCCTGAGCTGCCAGTACCAGCCAGGAGGGGCACGGATCCAACAAACATGTGGTTGCATTCAGCCTACCCAGGACCCTGTCCACGTCCCACCCTGTCCACGTCCCACCAGCCCATGTTTTCTGATTGCTTATTAAAGACAAACCTGGTTCTAACCTGATGGATGTGTTACCATGCATGTGTATTTATTTAAGAACAGATTCATGGCAACTAAATTTGTATATGTTTGTGTACACATAATTTGGTGTAATGGTTAAGATGATGGCCTAAAAACCAGGAGACTATGAGTTTTAATCATGCCTTAAGCATGAAAGTCAGCTGGGTGAATTTGAGCCAGTCACACTCTGTTAGCCCAACCCACCTCACAGAGATGTTGTGGGGAAGATGAGAAGGAGGAAGGAGTATTAAATATGTTTGCCACCTTGAGTTACTTATAAAAATACAATAAAAGGCGTGTAAAAATGTAATTAAAAATAGCTATATGTACAAACTTTTTGAGTATATTTGGTATTCTCTTGGTGATAGGAATATAATTAAGTTTGCTTTTTTCCCCTTTGTTGCTAAATACACTTATTTGAGAAAGACCATTTTTAAGGTGACCAACTTTTTTACAATGAAAAGGAGGACACAAATAAATTGAATAAAAAATACCTTAAAAGCTGGCTCGGCCCATGGAAGGTCAACAGGCCGTCGCGCTCCCGCCCGCAGCCACCCCGCCAGCACCGCTGCCCCACCGTGTAGAGTGGGCCCCGCGGCTCCCAAAGCACCAGCCGCGCTGGCTCCGGCCCCGGGGGCAGGCTGCTGTTGACACACCCCGCCTGCAGCCGCCCCGCCAGCACCACCGCCCACCCTGCACAGCCCCATGTAGAGAGGGCCCCGCAGCTGCCACAGCACGGGGGACAGCCGGCCACTGCCGCCCCTCACACTCCCGCCAACAGCACCCCCGCCACCCCTGCCTCTTGCGCCCGCAGCCATTATTGCCCTAGCAGAGCCGAAGATCAAGAGAAACTTACTGCTCCAGTCTCCTCCAGGTATGTTCGGAACTAACTAGGAGATGGTGTCGTTGGGTAGCACGGAGGGGTGCTAAGTTCCTGCCAATTCGCCTTCGCTGCAGACAACTTGCATGTGCAAAGTTTGCCGGCCGGGTGTTTTGGCGCGCTCAGCAGCAATTCCTATTGGCTTTTGAAAGCCAATAGGGGGAGTAGCACAGCTCATGCAAAATTTGAAAAAAAAAACATCAAAAAAAGGTGCCGGAACGCCGTTCTGAGCGTTCTATGAGGAAAAAAAAGCCCTGCAGATTAGTCTTCAAATATCAAAAAGGAGGACATGTAGGAGGACACTTTTCGAGGGAGGACAGAACTCACAAAAGGAGGACTGTCCTCCCTAAAGGAGGACGGTTGGTCACCTTACTATTTTGTTATGGAA
>NW_015412896.1:0-1826 GCF_001527695.2 Protobothrops mucrosquamatus | reverse complement strand
GACTCTTCTTTCTGCGTATTACTTTTGATAAAGAAGCTTCCATGGTACTGTTCTCCTTACATGTTTATCAAAGTTTATTCACCCCAATTTTCTGGCCTAACACAACACACTGAATTATAAAATATAAACAAATCAAGTTGAGTTTGCAGAATAGAGTAAGCTAAAACGTATTTTGCTTCTTGGTGACTCAGTGTGCTGGTCAAATCTAGTCTATATTCTGCTTTACTCATCCTCCTCCCTCACCATTAAAGACTGTTCTTAAAATTTTGTCAATGACATAATGTTTAGTGTACCTTTTGATTTGTAAAGTATCTAATACAGTTATAAAAACTGAAGGGTGGTTGGTGGCTAGAAGAAGCTTCAAGTTGCTGTGAGGAGAAGATCAGAAGCAGCAGTTGCCTTTTGTAAACTAACCAATGTTCCTTATTATGCCTGATTTGATTTTGTACAACCTTTTTGGAGAACAATTTTACTGGCTATTCCGTGAAAAAGTAACCAAGACAAAGTAAATCTTTGCTGGCTCTTGTTGCCTTTGTCATATGGTTATACCAGTGGAAAGAGAAGCTTAATACTCACTTCTGATTTCCCTTGATGTTATTTTCCAAAACATTTAATGTGGTCAAGGTCACTTTATAATGAAGATTCTCCTCTGATGGATGTCTTCAGTTGTGTTGACATAAGCACAGCAACATATCCAGCAAGCTTCTGATTCCAGTCAAGAATAATCTGCACAATGTAGTCCTTCATGGTGTCAGTTCAGATTTTCATCTTACATAACAAAATGGCTAATGAGAGAGATTGTTCCTATCAAAAGCCCTTGCTTTATAGAACAATAAAAGGCAGCTATTCAGTTTAATAGAACAATATCATTTATTCTACAGACACATGCTATTAAACATAGGATTGACTGACATGTGTCTAGTCACTACTTGATGTCTTGCATATCAAGTAAAAACTTAGAAGTATGACTGAAACTTGAATTGTAGACATTTGCTGGAGGTTACATTTTGCTTGCAATCTATGCAATCCTTATCATTTCATCTATTTAGTTGTGACTCACCTAATGTTAAGAGAGTATATAATGTATTATGTGGGAATGCCATGGACTCTGGCATTGGAGTCCAGTCTTGTGCATTTGTTTTCATGCATGAGTTGATATTCTATTTCCCATTCTGTATTTCAGTTTTACTTTCCAGGTGACTTTGAGGTTCTTGGTGCTCTCTGAGCTTGGTTTTTTTGCACACATTTCATTACCAAACTAAGTAACGGCATCAATGCTAGTAGGGACTAGGATTTACTCTCATTTTATATACTAGTGGTTTGCTCCATCAGGTAGGAGGAGGAGAAGAAAATTCACAACAGTAAAAAAACAACAACAAAGTATAATATAAAAACAGAGAAAATATATAAGATGTTTAAAAAGCATATTAAAACCATAAAACAATAAAAAACCAGGTTACCAAGGACCTCGCAAAAGACCAATAGGGCTGAGGGCAATCTAATCCAGGCTTTATAGAAATTTCACACAATTGAAACTGAACAAACTATAAATTCTGTTTTGTCCCTAACTTGGAAAAGGTTTCATTTTTTTTTTTTCAAATATAAATTTTTTATTATTTTCAACATAAAAAAAAAGCACATCACAGATACATCACAATGTAAAAACCCCTACCCCCCACCCCCCACCCGGACTTCCCAAACCTAATCCCAGGATACTATTCAACTAAAAGTAAACTAGTATTAATATCCCTAACTCCACAAAGTATTATTCTACATAAGTAGGTGAAATATATATATATATATAAAAAAAAAGTTTTTATCTAAAA
>NW_015412895.1:0-1826 GCF_001527695.2 Protobothrops mucrosquamatus | reverse complement strand
TCTTCTTCTTCTTCTTCTTCTTCTTCTTCTTCTTCTTCTTCTTCTTCTTCTTCTTCTTCTTCTTCTTCTTCTTCTTCTTCTTCTTCTTCTTCTTCTTCTTCTTCTTCTCCTTCTCCTTCTCCTTCTCCTTCTCCTTCTCCTTCTCCTTCTCCTTCTCCTTCTCCTTCTCCTCCTCCTCCTCCTCCTCCTCCTCCTCCTCGGAAAAGATAAATTCACCCTCAAATCAAACTAAACTCAATGATGACTGCATGGATGTATCTTTACTGCTTTCTTGGCAATGGTACTAAAGTTATTTGGTACTGTCTTCTTCTGGAATGTGTTTTGGACTTCCTAGTCTAGCCTATAATTCTGGGTTCATAGCCTCCCATTAAAGGACTAACCAGGTCTGACTTTGCTTACCTTTGTTCAACATCATCCAAGGTTAAGTAGGTGCTGCAACTACACTTATTCTTCTTCTTCATTGGGGGAAAGGACTACTGGAGAAAATTTCAAATTTGAAGAAAATTTGGGAAGATGACATCAATCTAAAGGAAACTCCATATGATTTATTCCAAGTCTTTCCAGGAGAGCACCAGCAATGATCCCAATAGCATAAGATGCCCCCTTCCCCACCCCACCAATTTTCACTGGCTGGATTTGCATATTGCCCCAAACCATAGCTTACTCAACCATAGCTTATTGTATAAACTATGATTGGTTGGGTTTCTGCATATATACAGAGTCACAGACAAACAAATTAAGACAAAGGCTTCTGGGTCCCAAAGATCAAGGAGACGCAAAGCGTAAGAAGTGCAGATACAAATCTTTTCTCTGTGCATTATAGAAATGAGAAGCTGTTGCTTGAGTTACCCTGAAAACATTTGCTATTACATTTGTTATTATTTGTTATAATTACAGTTTCCATTATTATTATTACAAACACCAAGCATTTTCTAAACAACAGGGGAGGGAAATCTTTCAGTTTCAGAATTGCTCAATTTCTCGTTTTCTCAGTCACTTTGCTGTTTTAGCTGTTTCATCCTCAGTCAATCAAATCTGGCAAACGCTGCCAAATGCAACACAATGCATTAAAAATTATATGTATTTCCCTCTGCTTATATTTTCTCTTCTCTTCTCTTCTCTTCTCTTCTCTTCTCTTCTCTTCTCTTCTCTTCTCCTCTCCTCTCCTCTCCTCTCCTCTTCTTCTCTCTTCTCTTCTCTTCTCTTCTCTTCTCCTCTTCTCTCCTCTTCTCTCTTCTCCTCTCTTCTCTTCTCTTCTCCTCTTCTGTTCTCTTCCTCCTTCCTCCTTCCTCCTTTCTTTTTTCTTTTTTCTCCTTTTCTCTTTCATTCTTTCTTAGGAAGCACTCATTTGTCTGTTTTTTGTGTGGGGAGCAAGGGAGGGAGGCATATCTTTATGGGAAAGGTGGAAGGAAAGAGTAGAAGAGGATGACCAGCAGCAAGACTTAGATACAGCAGCAATGAGTGCACCATTGGAAGACCCGAAAAACCCAGGTTAGGGGCAGATCATCAGGGAGAAAAAACTTTCTATATGGTCACTAGGAGCTGACGTTGTCTTGATGGCTCTTAATCAAATCTTTATGTAATGATCAGCTTACGCCCCTTGATATGATCCTAGCATACAAGGGACGTAAAGTTCACCATCACCCTTGGTCTTCTGGCCAAGGGCAGGAGCTCGAATATGTATCCATTCAGTCCAATCCATTCATCCAATATGCCAGGGGTCCCCAACCTTGGCCACTTTATGACTTGTGGACTTCAACTCCCAGAATTCCTCAGCCAGCCATGCTGGCTGAGGAATTCTGGGAGTTGAAGTCCACAAGTCATAA
>NW_015412894.1:0-1826 GCF_001527695.2 Protobothrops mucrosquamatus | reverse complement strand
ATTAATAAATAGTGGGAACTAATTATCTAGGAGGGAAATTTGTTATCTCACAATTCAAGAGAGTAAATAGGAAACACAAGCTTGTCTAAGCAAGTAAGATAATTTAATGTAAATATAATTTCAGAATGTGAAGAGCCAGATGAGATTGACTTTGGGGAAATTGTGAGCACTGAGAAAGCCAAGTACCTGGAAAACGACCAAGTGCAATACAGGTGCAACCCCGTCTATGTCTTGGAAGGACCTGAATGGATTCAGTGTAAAGCACAAGAATGGACACCTCATCCACCAAAATGCTTGGGTAAGCCATTATGCATTCTTTGATCTGGGAGAAAATATAGAATTCTCTCAACAGGAGAAGAATTGCAGCTACCAAATTCTTTGAGAATTAGTTTGAATTTGGATACAAGTTTTCCCTCTACACTGAAGCCACAAACTATCTGGTGTCAGCTTCTCCTATTTGAAATCTTGGAAAAATGAAACTGACCCAATTGTTGAATGAACATGAAAATCAGTCAATATAATTAAACAATATTCAATTGGAAGCTTATATTCATTTATGTAAAATGCTGAGTAACTGAGATATGCATGTATCTGGACACAAATTCAGTGATTAGTAAAATAGGAAAGTGAATTCTCTTAGTATGGAGTCCAGCCAATATGAATGCTTGATGCGGTTACATTTCTGTAGAAGAAATCTTTTTGAGTCTGGCAGTTAGAATTAATTAAGCAACGTTAAAAAGATTCCTCCATCCTAGTAGATGTTTCTGTTGAGTAATTCATCACATTCCCACATTCTTTCTAAAGAACTTTCTGTGAGATAACAAAAGCTCAGACAGTTCAGTACAATTCCTCAAGAGATTTTACAGAGGACAAAATGACTTCACCAAAACATTTCTGCTCAGGACTCAGATTTCATTAATTAATTAATTAATTAATTAATTAATTAATTCACTCACTCATTCACCCATCCATCCATCCATCCATCCATCTCTTCGTTCATATTTCATATTTCTAAATCATCCATCTTTCTCAAAGAGGAAGTTTATTGTTGTCTTGGTAGTGGTTCTTCCTCCTGCTGTTCAAGATTATTCATTCTGCTCATTACAGATGTTAGGATGGGATTAATTCAACAAAGACTTTATAACATTTACTGGGTAGCTAAGAGAATGTTTTAAAAGTATTGTCTGTCAAACCTATAATGCTTAAAGAGTTAAATGGGTGGAAGGAAATTGATTCATAGGATACTGGATTGCCCCTGCTATTAACAACAATAAGCTCATTAATATAAGCAATAAAGACAAAACAAGAAAATCAAGGGAACAGGGACAAATCCTCTATGCTTAGAAATGTTGAGAAATTTTGCATCATATTTCAGCAGAATATGGAGCACGCCACCTGTCTCAAATTTTCTTCCATTACAGCTCAAAATATCTTTATATAGGGTTCTGAATTGGGCTGTTTGTTCTTAGTGTGAAAAAAACCCCAATATCATCCTTTGGGCATGTTCCTACAAGCTAAGCCTCTGTGATAGGTCTAAAAACTATAGCAGAATCATAATTAATATTGTGCTATAATTTAGCTTATTTGATTTTGGCCTGGAACTATCCATTGAGATTTGTAAACCAGACTGATATTCTTGGGGATGGAATAGAGGGAAACCAATGGACAAATTACGTCCCTTGAGAATATCCACCTTATTTTTTCTTAGAATAGGGAAATTTCCCAACAATTGTATCTCATTTCTGAAATTTGTAAGTGTCTGTTGTAAATATCTCTGCAGCATCCCTTGAGAATATCTACTTTATTTCTGGTTTTTTTTAGCACCC
>NW_015412893.1:0-1826 GCF_001527695.2 Protobothrops mucrosquamatus | reverse complement strand
CTGGGCATCAATCTCTTCTGGGCTTGTGTACTGCCGTGCTCGGCCTTTATGGCCCCCTTTTTTACCTGCAAGCAGAAAGTGGGTTTACGATTATTTCCTGCCCCCTCTTCCTCCTCTACGTTGTCCTGCTTCCATTGGCAGACAGGCTTAGACTCCCATCGGGGGAGTCTTCTCCCACATCAGCACCTCCCCCCCCCCCCATACACACCATGGAAAGGCCTGGGGGGGAGGCTGTTTCCAGAAACAGATACATGAAAGAAGAGCAAGGAAATATTGTTGAAGAACTCATCCAGGGGGGGTGAGGAAAAGGCTTTTTGGGTTCCCTAGGGACCAATCCCGCCCATCCCCTTCCTTTTGATCCTGACCGGCTCAAGGTTGGCTCAGCCTTCCATCCTTCCAAGATCGGTAAAATGAGGACCCAGATTGTTGGGGGGGGGAGTAATAACAAGTCATGACTCTGTAAACTGCTTAGAGAGGGCTGTAAAGCGGTATGTAAGTCTAAGTGCTATTGCTATTTTAGGAAATCTACAATCCAGGCTCAAATCCAGGAGAAGACCCCCTGTGGCTAAAGGACCAGGAGGGGGGGGAGATGAAAAAATAACTATAAAGGAGAATATTTGTAGCTCAGGGTTGAAATGAGGGGTGCTTGGTGGTCTCTGAGCTTGGTGGTTTTCTTGCAGATGTTTCATTACCAAACTAGGTAACATCATCAGTGGTAGAAGGGAGTGGAAAAGAAGGAGAAGAGGGGGAGGGACAGGAGGACTGTGGGGTCCTTGCTGCTCTCCGAGCTTGGTGGTTTTCTTGCAGACGCTTCATTACCCAACTAAGGCACATCATCAGTGCTAGAAGGGAGGGGGGCTTGTGTGGGGTCCTTGGTGCTCTCTGAGCTTGGTGGTTTTCTTGCAGATGTCTCGTTAAACTAGTTAACATAACCATGGAGAAGTATAAGATTTTAACCAGAGGAGAAGGCCCAAAGACTTCCCAAAGTGGGTATTCTTTGGAAGGTGCTTTCTGCGGTCCAAGGGGAGGGGGGGAATTTCCTTAGCTGCGGGGTATAAACTGAGACCAGACTCCCCTTACTCAACCCCTCCATCCCATCCTCCTTCCTTCCCTTCCTCTCCTTCCCTTCCTTCCCTTCCTCCTTCTTCCCCTTCCTCCTTCCTCTCCTCCCCTTCTTTCTTCCTCCCTCCCCTTCTCTTCTTCCTCTTCCCTTTCCTTCCCTCCCCTTCCCTTCCCTTCTTCCTTCCTCCCTCTCTTTCCCTTCCTCCCCTTCCTTCTTTCTTCCTGTCCTCCCCTTCCGCCCCTTTCCATCCATCTTTCCTTTCTTTTCCCGCTATGCAGCTGCCAGCGACCCCCTCCCCCAAACCTGGCTCTGCTTGGCAGCCGACCCGCGGGAAGCCCTCCCAGCAGATCCCGGCAGCCTGATGCAATCCACTCAGCTGGCCCTGCCATCTCCCCCCCCCAGGAGGAGGAGCAGGAGGGGCTGCCCAGTTGCTTCCGCTGCTGCCCAGGCACCGGATTCCCATCACATTGGGGGGGGGAGGGGGAGACAGGAAGGAAAGCTGGGGGAAAGCAGGGAGGGTTCTCCCCCTCTTCCTCCCCTACTCGGGCTAATTAAGCCCCCCCTCCCTGATTTCACCCCAATTAAGCCCCGCCCCCATTAGACTCCGAGACCCCCTCTCCAATCTGACATTACTTAACCCCCCGCACCCCGATTTGGCTCTCATGGAGGCCCCCCCCACACCCTGACTTGACATTAATTAAGCCCCCCTCCCTGATTTGACTCACAGGAAACCCCCCCACCCTCTAATTCGCTACTAATTAAT
>NW_015412892.1:0-1826 GCF_001527695.2 Protobothrops mucrosquamatus | reverse complement strand
AAGTTTGCTTCTTATTTTGGACTCTACTCTAACTTGGATAATAAGTTCTTCCCTATACTTGAGGTGGATTGAGGGAAAGTGAACTTAAAATGGCGATGGATTGATACTTTTCAGCAAGAAGTGAAAGTGATTTCCGGTCTGGAACTTTTGTTACTTTTAACCGGTGTACTATCTGCTTTGGTTGAATTGCTTATAAGACCTTTTAATAACTGGAATTTTACTGCAAATATGGCTTCGAGAAAAATTGTGCCTTCAACTTTAAAATCTACTACATCTCCGATGTCCCAGACACCGCAGCCAACTTCTAAAACTTCCCACCCGCCACACCCACCATCTTCTTCGTCCCCACCGCCCTCCGGTAGAGAGCTGCAGGATTTGATGTCTGCAACTATTAAACAAATGACTGAGATGTTTCAAGCGATGGATGTTAAAATGCAAAATAGATTTGATCAACTATCACAACAACAACTGGATTTATCACAACAACAACAAGACTTATCACAGAAACATGAGGGTTTTTGTTTGAATGTGGCAACTGCTTTTAAAGGTTTGGCTGATTACGTAGACGCGGTGGCAGAGAGGGTGGAAGAGAATGAACAAAGAGCAGAAGCAAGTGACCATAGACTTGAACTTGTAGAGGAGAGTCTGGAAAATGTTAAGGGTGATGTGCTGATTGCTCAATTTCATGATATGGAGTTTGCAATTCGGATCCGTGGGTTGGCTGAGGACCCAAAGGAGAATTTAAGACAAGTAATTTCAGATGCACTTGGGGATGCTTTGTCTTGTGGTCAGGAAATTTATTTGGAAATAGAGCGTGTTTTCAGGGTGAACTCTTGGATTGCTCGACAAAGAAATTTGCCTAGAGATATAATGGTCTATTTTACAAGAAAATCGAGACGTAATGAAATAATGCAGCTCTTTTACCAACAGAGATTTAAGATCTTAAACCAAGACATCATTCTTTTAAAAGAAATTCCAGCGAAAATACTTAGAGCGCGCCGAGACTATGCCTTTTTGACACAGGAGCTTAAGAACAGACAAATAATTTTCAGATGGGACATACCGGTGGGCATAATTGTAACATTAGCTGGCAAACGCTACAGACTCAATTCGATTAAGAAAGCTAAGGATTTTATGGCGTCTGTTTTACAATCAGAATGCCCACCCACATCCCAGAGGATTGACGTGGCTGAGCAAATGATTGTGGACTTCCCTTTTGCTCCCGTTCAGGATGTAGAGGGGAGTCCAAAAGCTGATGGGAAGGAACAAAGAATTACGCGGCCAGCCCATAGACGTAAGGAAAAGGAAAGACAGATGACAGCCCGCCTGACAGCTGATAGCCCTACAGCTGACTGTCAGTTACCTGCTATTTCTGAGCCAGTAGGTGGCGCTCGACCCAAGGTTTTTGTGAAGTCCTATGCATCAAGTATTGTCAGTGGATTGAAACCTGCCAATGTGTAAGCTTATATCTTGGAATGTGGGTGGACTTAATGTTCCCCACAAAAGACGTAAGATTTTTCATTATCTAAGACATTTTAATAATGATATTACATGTCTACAAGAGACTCACATTGTGGCTAAAGATAAAAAACTATTATTGAACTCTAAGCTTGGAGATTTGTTTGCCGCACCTGCCTTAAAAAAGAGAGCTGGGGTTGCAATATATATTAAAAGACACCTTTCACCTATTTTAAAAGAAGTTGATAAAGAAGGAAGATATTTATTTGTGGAAATAAATTTAAATGGAAGAAAGTGTTTAATAATAGGGGTTTATGCCCCTAATCAACTTTCAGCTCAAAAGCAATTTTATAGACAATTACATCAGA
>NW_015412891.1:0-1826 GCF_001527695.2 Protobothrops mucrosquamatus | reverse complement strand
CAGCAAATGCCCATTTACTCCCATCAAGGTTCAAATTCTTCAGTTTAGCCCAAATTTTGCCATTTGTGGTAGTAATTCTTCTAAGTACCTCTTTATGGTGAAAAATACAACTGTGTTAAATATCAAGGACTTTGTTGCTCTTTCCCCGGATACCAGATTAGCTGTTGGAGGCAATGGACAGAATGCCTGGCAGTAGGGCCGACAATGACAATGAGATCAGCCCCAAATGGGTCTGCTCTGATTTTGAAAGCCAAGTTCTTTCTTTCATTCAGTCATACAACCTGAAGAATAGGATGGGGAGGGGAATATGAAAGGCGGGGCCACTTTCTGCATATGTGTGTTTATATACATGTGGGCACAGGTGTCTGTGTGCATATCATACAGAGGCAGAGACATTTATTCCCTTCCTGCAAGGGAAAAAATACCATCTAAAAGCTGTACTTTGCTAAATAAAGAGTGGGCGGGGAAGATAATATAATATATATTATCTTATGATATAAGTTAATATAAAATGCAGGGTTTAATTTTATGATTTAAATAAAATGCTTTGAGAAAATTGAAAACCGTTAAGTCAAAATTTGAAATCAGGTGGTCAGACTCAAAAAGAGAAACAGATAGATGCATTACCCAAAGTATTATCTATACTTGATGCTTTTAAATATGTTAATTTAAGAAATAGAATGAAATGTGTTGTACATTTTACACACACAGAACAAGAAGAACTAGGATAAAATGTAGGTGTGGCTTTATTATTTCTACTTGAATCATCTGTTAACAGGAAGGAAGGAAGGAAGGAAGGGATTAGTTTTATACTTCTTAGAAAAGATGTACTATAATGAACCTCTCTGACAAGCTAATTAGCATTTCTTTGCCTATCAGATTTAGCCGGGGTGGTAGGTTTGGTAGGCAAAGGACAGCGGCTGTACAGCCTAAATGCCATAGGAATCTAAGTGAAGGATAGCTGGGAATGGCTGAAGTAGCTGCCGGATGGGGAGCACTCAGGCCTGCCTTTCAGGGGAAAACCTAAATTAGCCGAAATCTTCCAAAAGCTGTTGCCCGCAGATGAGACCTTGGGATAAAAAAATGGCAAATTTAAGTAGGAGTGCCTAAACAACGACAAACCACCATGTATGAGGGACCTAAGAAGATAAAGTGTTTAGAGGCATCCTTTCCAAGGACATAGAAGTGTTGCCTGATTTCAGTTAATTCATTGTGGTTTCATCCCCCCCAAAAAAACTTGTTTCTGAAAACTCCTAGCTGTGGGGATACAGGCTTAGAAGGTGTGGAAAACGAGGCACTGCGGCTTCCTCCACATAACTCTTGTTTCACCTTATTTTGTTAGAGATGCCATCCCCGCTGCTCAGCACACGCACATGCACATGCCGAAGCTTTTCTGGCCGCTTCCTGCGGCTTCTGAAATAAGCCCAAAACAGCAGAAGTCCACAATACACGCGTGTCTTCAAGGCTCCGAAGCTTGAAACCTTTGAAGTTTGTGCAATTCCCTGACACTCCGGTAGCACTTTCCAGAGTGCAGCCTGGCTTCCCCGATCCTGGTGGAAAAGGAGCAGACTTCCATTTGCTCCCTGACATCCACGCGCTCCCAGCCGGCTGCACACGCGCACACAGAGGTTCCCGCCGCAAGCCGCTTGACTCCCACGGAGAAATCTCCGTGTCCCCCCCCCCCCCCGGGGAACTCTCCAGTCGGCCGCTGTGGTCCTGTGGAGGCCTCTGGAAAGAGGCCGAGAATTGCGATGGGAGGGACAATGGCGGCCTTTTCTCTCTTGCTCCAGGCCTAAGAAGGCCAAGGCCTTTGCTAGGCCCCGCTA
>NW_015412890.1:0-1826 GCF_001527695.2 Protobothrops mucrosquamatus | reverse complement strand
AGGAAGGAAGGAAGGAAGGAAGGAAGGAAGGAAGGAAGGAAGGAAGGAAGGAAAAATGAGAAGGGAGGGAGGATAGCTGGAGCCCCCAGTTATGGACCAAGCTCTGGAAGGCACAATTCAGGTAATCCTCCCCTTACCACAGGGGAACGTGGTGGGTTTTCTGGCAGACGTTTCCTTACCAAACTAGGTAACGTCATCCGTGCTAGAAGGGGGCGGGGTTTTTAGGGAAGAGGAGGAGGAGGAGGACCTTGAGGTTCCTGCTGCTCTCTGAGCTTGGTGAGTTTTCTTGCGGACGTTTCATGACCCAAGTAGGCAACTCCATCAGGGCCAGAAGACCTGGACTAGAAGGCTGGTAGGACTGATGACGTTAGCTAGCCGGGTCGTGCAAAGCCTGCAAGAAACCGCCTGTAGGTTGTGATGTCACGGCTGTCTTCTTCACATCTCTGTCCTGACAAACTGAGGCGACCTGCTTAACCAGGTTGTCCGTGCCCGTCGCACACTTACGTAGGTGTCCTGGTCGTAGATCTCAATCACGACGTCGGGAGGGGATTCGGCAATACTTTGGGGAGCCCCGAAGATCTCGATCTCGTAGAAGATCAGCGTCTGGTCCCAGGTGGGGTTCAGCGTGTTCTTTGCTACGACCGTCTTCTGGCTCTGGTGTAGGAAGGAGACGATGGCGTAGGGGTCTGGGAAGGAAGAGAGGGAGGGGGCGGTGTGAGGGCCCACCTTCCGAGCTGCCCAGGAACACGACTGAGAAACATCTGCACTCTTAGCGTGTCCAGAGGAAGTCCTCAACTTACAAGGGTTCATTTGGTTACAACGGTGCTGAAAAAAGGGACTTACGACTGTTTGCACACTTACAACTGTGGCAGCATCCTAATAATAATAATAATAATAATAATGATGATGATGATGATGATGATGATGATGATGATGATGATGATGATGATAATAATAATAATAATAATAATAATAATAATAATAGTAATAAAGTTGGAAGGGACCTTGGAGGTCATCTAGTCCAACCCCCTGCTCAGGCAGGAAACCCTATACCATTTCAGAGAAATGGCTGTCCAGACTCTTCTTAAAAACTTCCAGTGTTGGAGCATTCACCGCTTCTGGAGGCAGGTTGTTCCACTGGTTAATTGTTCTCACTGTCAGGAAGTTTCTCCTTAGTTCTAGGTTGCTTCTCTCCTTGATCAGTTTCCATCCGTTGCTTCTTGTCCTGCCTTGAGGCACTTTGGAGAATAGCTTGACTGCCTCTTCTTTGGGGCAGCCCCTGGGATACTGGAAGACCGCTATCCTGTCCCCCCTCGTCCTTCTCTTCATGAAACTAGACCTACCCAATTCCAGCAACCGTTCCTTATATGCTTTAGCCTCCAGTCCCCTAATCCTCTTTGTTGCTCTTCTCTGCACTCTTTCTAGAGTCTCAACATCTTTTTTACATCGTGGTGACCAAAACTGGATGCCGTATTTCAAGTGTGGCCTTACCAAGGCCTTGTAAAGTGGTATTAACACTTCACCTGACCTTGATTCTATCCCTCTGTTAATGCAGCCTAGCACTGTGTTGGCCTTTTTGGCAGCTGCAGCACACGGCTGGATCCTGTTTAGGTGATTGTCCACTAGAACTCCGAGGTCCCTCTCACAGTTACTACTATTGAGCAAGGTACCACCTATACTTCCCTTGAAGGAGGCCACCAAACTGGAAGCTGAACTGACATCCTTCAAAGGACGTCTTTGGTCCATTCCTGCTCATCACAACACAATCACTCCTGCTTCTTCAGGTTCTAGTTCAGTGGTGGCGAACCTATGGCACGGGTGCCAGA
>NW_015412889.1:10761-12027 GCF_001527695.2 Protobothrops mucrosquamatus | reverse complement strand
TGGGCCAGCTGGTGGTCGGCCTGCTCCGTCTCTGCCGCTTGCCAGCTACGCCTCGGCCGGCGCAGGGGGCGGAACCACGCATGCGCGGCGCTCCCGGGCAGGGAAAGTCCTCGACTTACGACCGGTTGGGTAGTCCTCGACTTACGACCGGTTTAGTCCTCGACTTACAACCGGTTTAGTCCTCGACTTACGACCGGTTTAGTCATCGACTTATGACCAGTTGGGGGTCGCGGCATTAAAAAGGTTGAGAACCACTGGTCTAAGTGCTATTCCTCCTCCTCCATCATTGGAGGTTTTCAAAAATAGAATGGACAATCATTTGACCGGGATGGCATAGAGTAGGGGGTTGGACTAGAACACCTCCAAGGTTCCTTCCAGCCCTATGATTCTATGTTCTATGTTCCGAGTAAATGAAAATAGGTAACAATTGGTGAAAAATCTTTATTTTCCCCTTTTCATCCAGCAAAGTGAGGAATATAGACTTATGCCTGTAATTACAATGCATTGCTTTTCAACTCAGCCGGGGTAGTGCCACTATTTTGTGCTGCTTTATTGTATCTCTGACAATAGATGGCATTTCTTGTACTTGACCTAGTCTACTGTTAAGTTAATGTCAGCTACAGTACCTTCATGTAAGCCACCTTCTTTTCCAGTATAATTCTAATGGTTTCATTTTTTTTAAAAAAACAAAATATTTATATTCATTTGGGATTTTATCTAAACTCCTTTCCTTCCAAGAGGGAAAGGAAATTAATAATAAGATCTCACTTATTGTGGTGTACAAACTTTAGTGATTTATTCCTAAGTGGGAAATTAAATGGCAGAGAAGAAGGCTCTTTGAATCATTTGAATCAGATGAATTTGGTTAGGATAGGCTACCTGAATTTAAATTCATAGTTTTTGTTTTGAGAACGAAACTTCAAGCAAGCCCATGGGGATTCTCAAACACTTTGCGATGATGACAACAAACACATTTAGAATAGAATAGAGCTGGAAGGGACCTTGGAGGTCTTCTAGTCCAGCCCCCTGCTCAAGCAGGAGAATCTATACCATCTCAGACAAGTGACGGTCTAGCCTCTTTTTAAAAATCTCCAGTGATGGAGCACCCATGATTTCTGGGGGCAAGCTGTTCCACTGGTTAATTTCCTCACTGTCAGGAAGTTTCTCCTTAATTCCAGGTTGCTTCTCTCTTCGATCAGTTTCCAACCATTGTTTCTTGTCCTACTCTCTGGTGCCTTGGAGAATAGTTTGACCCCCTCTTCTTTG
>NW_015412889.1:0-1826 GCF_001527695.2 Protobothrops mucrosquamatus | reverse complement strand
CAATCTGACACTAATGATCAATGTAGCTGATCACCCCATAAGATACATGCTTGGTTTAAAAGAGAGAGAGAAAAATCTCCATTGCTCCAAAGAGGAAAGGAGGTGAGAGTAAAAATCACCTAAAGCCTCACTGTTTTGACACCTGACATCATGCAATATCCATATCTTCCTGCTTTGCGAGCCTGAGAGAAGGTGGGTTTTATATACCATTCTGATGGATCCAAATTCAGGGAAATCAGACAGCGAATCAAAGCTGTGGCATAAAAAGAAAACCCCACGGGTGGAGAAAAATCTGTTCTTTTCTTAACGTTCAGATAAAACCTTTCGGCTGAGTGATAACAAACATTTCAATCACTGTAAGTACAAGACAAGGAATTAAAAGAAAGATACCATTCTCCAACATGTCATGTTTATCCAAAATTTCATACGCACCCAGGAAAAAGAATAGTCAAGAAACGAAAGTGAGCCAGCTAATGAGGAGAATTGCGAACGCTACAGGACGAGGTTTTGGCTGGTATCATTAAGTAGGGATGCTTTTCAGATGTTCTTCAAAGTGCTGGTCCACAGGCTGCAAGAATGCAGAGTAAAGATAAACTGCCTCAGAATGGCGTGGCACCGAGTGACAAAAAAAATAATTGACAAGTAACTTGGCAGAGTGGATTATAAATAGCAGGAGGTGTGTGGAGTAATTTCTGCTACTGGGCAAGACAGATATTAGGCCCATGACAAAAGAAGACAGCCATTGTTATCAGAGAAGAATAACATTGCAAGTTGAAGGGTTTTGCTTCCTGGTTAAAAGAGACACACACACAATCTTGTATTATGCCAGCCCAATTGCTATTGAAGGGCATGTCCTCAACTCTCTCAATCAATAAAGTCTGTTCACAAACTTGTTCCTGGAGGATGTTTTGTTCTGCTTCATGTGTGTGTGCATAACTCAGAAAAAACTCAGTTAAAATGATTAAGAAATAAGAAAAACCTACAGACAAAAGCAACAGAATCTCAATCGGTTCAATCCGCATAGAACGTTATACCAGGAAGATAAGCAGCGAAGGTGTGAATATACCAAACTTCTGTTACATCTTGGGAATAATTGTAGCTCTCAGACTCTCCTAATTTATCACCTAAAACAGAAAGTGGGTAGGATAATCTTTGGGATGAGAGCTTCTTTGCTCTTTCTTGAATGATGTGTGTGCAAAACTACATATCAAAACTTTCAAGAAGATGAATGTGAGAAGCAGAGATCAGTCTTGGGACATAGATTAAAAACCAATTATTAATAAACTAGTTAAAAAAACCTAATTTACATAAAGTACATTTATATATAATTCATTTCCATTGATCAAATCCATAAAAATCTTTTACCTCCTTTAAGCCTTTCTAATAATTGTAGATAGGAAAACTATTGTAAGTGTATAGCAATAGCAATAACACCTAGACTTCTATACCACTTCACAGTGCTTTACAGCCCTCTCTAAACGGTTTACAGAGTCAGCATATAGCCCCCCCCAAAAGTTGGGTCCTCATTTTACCGACCTCGGAAAGATAGAAGGCTGAGTCAACCTTGACCTGGTCAGAATCGAACTCCTGGCCGTGAGCAGTGAGTTAGCCTGCAATACTGCATTCCAACCACTGTGCCACTATGGTATCTTTCTGTTGATTTTATTTTACATTCCTTTTGAACTCTCTAGGCATTTCTCCACACCATTCCAACTATCTCCTTCTTTTAACAAAGTTGTACGTGGGATTTATTTTTATTTTTTTTGTATCTTCAGGTCAGAAGTGCTGTGGGCAGAGCATCACATCAGGCAAAGGTAAAATTCCTA
>NW_015412888.1:0-1826 GCF_001527695.2 Protobothrops mucrosquamatus | reverse complement strand
AGTTGGGGGCGGCAAGGCAAGAGATATTGTAAAAAGAGTAAACTGCAGTATGGCAGTTGAAAAATGTCAAGGTGTTCACAATCAGACCAATCTGTCTGAACTCCCTATAATTACTCCCTTGACTCTGCTGGCAAAGAGGGGAAGAGAACCTGTGGCTCAGTGACTAAATCACTGACTAGTATGTATAACTGCCCAGGTTTGAATCCCATAAAGGGTATGGCTAACTGATGAAGGCAAAAAAAGCCAGAAATGGTCCATCTTAGTCTCCCAATTTAATTCTTTACTCTTTGTCAGAAAAAAGAAATTTGGATATAAAAATATTTCGCAGTTGCGACTTGAGCCTGCTCTATGCCCCTAGTTGGGTCACTAAGCTTTCGTCAGACCAACTGCTGACGTCATCAGAGTTGGAGTAAAAGGAGATCATGAAGGCAGCTCATATAACTTCCTGCCTCTGCGCCCGGCTCCTTGAGCATGTCATTGGCCCGTTGATTGTATTAATCTGTACCGTGCAGATTAATACAATCTGCATGGTACAGGATTGTATTAATCTGTACCGTGCAGATTAATACAATCTGCACGGTACAGACAAACTGTCCTTGGCTCCGCTAGTTGTTTTACGATCCTCAAGTTCTCTTTTAGAGTGTGTGCAAGCACTTGGAGGGCAGCTGTCAACCCGTCTCTGTGCCCAGTCTCCCTCCCTCCCAGGGCCATTATCATCCCCCACCCCCAAGGCCGTTGTCGTCTCACATCCCAGTCCTGCAAAAAGCAGCTGTTCTGTCATTCCTGCTCTCCATCTTCCCCCTCCCTCCCCCTCCTTCCAGATTGCCTCTGCGCGTCTGTCCCTGACTTAGGGCTGTTTGGTCCATCATCTCAGCCCATGGGAGTCATGGTCGCCTCACCTGTAGAGCCATTGTCCCAATTATGCAAGATGCTGTCCCATTGTTTCGGTTTCTGGTTTTTCCCTTTAACCAGGTCATCGTCCTCCTTAGAGATCATGCATCCCATCTCATCCATCATTCTACTGCCCCAATCCTGTGAAGGAAGAGTTAAGTGTCTTCTCAGCAGACCGTGGCGCTGTTTTTCCCATCCCCTAAGAGTCTGATAAGCCGGCAAAAGATCTATATGCCGATTGATTGAATTTTCATCAGAGAGCCAGGCTTCCTTGAGTAGGTGGCCACCCTTGGTAGTCTCATGAGCTATAACCTCTGCATTAGCTAGATTGAACGTGTGGCCAAAGCTGGACACTTGTGAGCATTGCTCCTGCCTTCTAATAACCAGTTCATGTTCATGGACCCTGGTCCTCAGCCTTTTATTAGTTTCCCCAATGTAATTGCTTGCACAGTCCTTGCAATTGATTCTGTAAACTACAGACAATCTTTGACCATTGGGGAGCGGCTCTTTTGGATGCATGATCTTGGACCTTAGGGTCTGCTCAGGCAGAAACACAATCAGACAGCGGGTTACAGACCTGCTGATTAACCATAAATGGTGTCAGGTGCTCCCTAGAGAGGAGGAAGAGGCCCTGGAACAACTAAAAAAGGACAACACCATTGTCATATTACCAGCTGACAAGGGCAGGGCAACTGTGGTTATGGATAGATCAGTGTACTTCGACAAAGCCCAGGCGCTACTCAATGACACCACGGCCTACAGAGTCATCACCAAAGATCCGATGACAACGCACACAAACCGCATTAATAAGGTACTTAGCAACCTCAAACGTCTGGATAAAATCAACGATGACACATTATAGCACCCAAAAACATAAAATTTGAAAATCCAAAGGCTTGTCAAGCATTGAAGATACCTTGCAGAAAAGGCTTAAT
>NW_015412887.1:0-1826 GCF_001527695.2 Protobothrops mucrosquamatus | reverse complement strand
AGCACACCATAAGCCCTTATATCAAGAAAATACTAGAAGGTTCAGATGGAGCTAGTGCAACCTACTCAAGACAGGGTAAAATTGGCAAAATAAAAGTTGACTCCTTCTAAGCATTCCAACAACACCATAATCACCTCAGCAGTTCAGTCAAAGTTATGGGAACACTAACAAGGCAGCTTCATCTGTCCATATTTTTTTTTAAATAATACCTTGATTAGATTTCAACGTCAGCATTCAAACACAACTAACATAACATACAAGGCAAAGGCAAAGGGAATGACAAAATAAGTCCAAAGAGACCAAAATATATATACATCACACAATCTGTCCGTATTTATAAGAGTATCTGTTTGAGTTCTAAGTTAACAGTTGCATTTTCCAGTGATATCATAGATGCGATTTGGGTTCATTCGGTAAAGATTTTGGTTCTTTAACTAATTTTTTTTTCTTGTGGAATTCTGCTTGTTTTTATATTTTGGTCATGCCATCTACAATTTAGAAAGCCCTTAAAAATCACAAGAAATTCATTCGGTGCCTCAAGGATATAATTCATTCAGCTTGCTTTTAAATTGATTTAAATTCCACAGGATAGGAGGAACTAATGTATTTATCCCATTGCCCCCACAGAGACAAAATAATAATCCTTTTTTAAAACCCCTATGATATACTCTGTGAAATGGGCTAGACCAAATGAAATCTTGACCAAAACCCAACTCAGACGTTCAAACCAGGTTTCACAACCTAAATTAAAATCCGAGTTGTTCGTTGGTTCTGTGGTTTATTCCCTTTGATAAAACAAATATTTAGCTTATCTCAAATGTTTGTGACACAATCACAATGACTTTGGAAAACCGAGTTGCTGTGTAAATGGGCTGGGCGATTCTGTTGTTTGAAAAAAGTATGGATTTTATTGAGACTGAGGATAAAGTTCTGACATTTAAAATAAATCTTAGCTTCTGAGTCTTGGAATACTTTATTTAACATTGTCAACATTGCCAATATAAATCAGGTCTGAAGCCTCCTTTCTCTTTTTCAGTTAACATTTAGCTGAATATAAACTAATTTATTGATCGACTGTAAATGGAAAGATTTACTGATGCTTTTGTCAGGTTTCATAATATTAATCTTCCATAATAAAGTGAAAAAAATGCAGTGGTAGATGGTAAGGTTAAAGGGGACGTATTTTATTTTACCCAGACACTGTGTGTAAAAAAGATCGATATACAGTAACCACTGTTTAGAACAGGGGTGTCAAACTGCCGGCCCGCGGGCCGGATGCATCATGCCAAAACCGCACCCACCCCATTGCCGGCAATGGGGGAAAAGTTGTGATACGTCGCAACACGTCACGTAAGTCATTGCGAGTTTGACACCCCTGGTTTAGAACATACCTGGTTCCATCAAATCAAACACCACAGCAAGAATTGCCAATTTTGTGTTGAAATGGGAAATGTTGTGTGAGTTTAGTTTAGTTTAGTTTAGTTTAGTTTAGTTTAGTTTAGTTTAGTTTAGTTTAGTTTAGTTTAGTTTAGTTTAGTTTAGTTTAGTTTAGACCAGGAGTTCAGAGGCTGGTATGCGTATTCTGCTATTTGAGAAGAATACCGCCAAGGGAGATCTCCCATGGTTCATAGCAAAAGAGATTACTAAAAGTTGGATCAACTAATAATGATGGAGCAAAAACATTTATGCTTTGTGCAGCTTCTCCAGTAGCCTATCACCCTATTACCTCTGGTTAAATCAGAATTTAACATTAATGATTTTGATTAGTTTAGTGGCTAAATTTTTAAACTACTCCTCCTCCTCCTCCTCCTCCTCCTCCTCCTCCT
>NW_015412886.1:0-1826 GCF_001527695.2 Protobothrops mucrosquamatus | reverse complement strand
GAAATTTTTAGCGGGGTTTTAAAAACAATTTTAAATTAACAAAGGCCAAATCTAATATTTCATTTTAATTATGTTTTTTAACGATAGTATTGGGGTATTTTTTGTATTTGTTTTTATCAGGCTGTCAGCCGCCCTGAGTCCGCAAGGAGAAGGGCGGGGTAAAAATTCAATTAAATAAATAAATAAATAAAATAAATAAACTCTTGAGTCAATACTGTTCTTTGCAAATAAAAATAAGTAGCGGTGTACTAAAGGGTGGTAAATCTTAAAAGCTTGATCACTTTCAACATACTGTAAATCTGATCATTATTAGTCTTGTATGTGTGCTAGGAAGATTAATATGTTCTTCAAGCTATGAATAGAGCTAATACATGCAATTATGCTGCTATGTTGCTATGTTTCTATGTTGTAAGTTCAAAACAGAGCTCTGCTGGTATGCTTCTTGTTTGCCTGACCGGCAGAGAAGACACACGCAAAGAGAAAAACCAGTTTACTTTGCTTATGTTTCATGCAAGGTTTGGGTGCCCAATTCTGCCTTAATCAACATGAAAACTAAGGATATTTTTGAATATTCTTATTCTCTGTTATATGCATCATTGTTCTGGAAGGCTCCAAAGGTACTATACGAATGGGCCCATGGTACTATTCACTATGAATAGTAAGATGAAAGGGTAGGCTGGAAAATTAAGTTGCTATAATTTTATTCGAGTCCAAACTGTGATGAATGCCTCATTGTAGGAGGAGGTGCTGCAGCATGCCTTAAAGAAGGGAATGGTTTGACTTCTTAACAGATGACTCTTGGAGCTCACCATGTTGGACAACTTTTATCCAGTCTCCAAAATTTCCTTTTCAGGAAAGGAACTCTGGATGGTAGGTGATCATTTTAAGGAAGCTCTGGGTGAAGGAGATTATCTTTTCTGTTCAGGATTCAGGATGGGTTATAACACTGAAACAGCCTTGGTTGTATTTATGGATCATCTCTGGGAAACTCAAAATGAAATTGGTGTACCTATTCTAACCCTCCTTGGTGACAGTAGATTGTCAATACCATTGACAATCTATTCTCTAGAATGACTTTAGGGCTTGGGAATGGGGAATACTGTTCTGGGGTGGTTCTCTTCTTTCCTCTGTGGCCACTTCCAGTGGCCATTGGGGTGAGGATGGGGAGAGGTCAATCCCCAGGCCTTTGCATCTTGATGTAACTGATGTAATCCTTGAAAATAAGACTGAGGCCAAAACAAATGAATCAGAAGCATAATTGAACCAAAAGCCAGCCCTTTAGAGGGTGTCTAAACAAATCCAAAACAAATTCTAGTGGTGCAGGAGATTGTAGAGTTCTTGGATTAATCTATAAACCATCTTCTACCTTAGGCATCTTCTATTACTTTCAAACATTAAGAACCTGCAGATGATTCCAAATATTATTGAGATAACTTTAACCTGAGCTCTTCTTTTAAACACTAGTAGATATTCTGACAGAATATGGCAAGTAGGTTTCATTAAAAAAGGAAAAGTTTAAGAAACAAATATTCTTAGAACATTAATGCTACTTGTTAAATTGGCAGTGCAGTCAATATGGTTCTAGCTGTGAATGTCAGTTTCTAAAGAAAAACAGCAGACACTTCTATGGAGTGTACCAATGAGACATAATGGAGTATTGAAATTAACACTAGCACATTCAAGCATGACAGCTCAAGGTAATGAGTAAGTGTCAACTTTTTTGAAAGTTAACATCTATTTTAATTGCAGTCATTACCCAGCTGAGTGTGTTTCTTCTATTGTTATGCCTATAGGTGCCTAGGAAAGAAAAGTAGAACAGGACAGTC
>NW_015412885.1:0-1826 GCF_001527695.2 Protobothrops mucrosquamatus | reverse complement strand
ATCCCTGATCTCCCTTCCTTCCGCCGCGCCCTCAAGACATGGCTGTTCCAACAAGCGGGACTGGCCTAGGATAATTTTTAAGAGGGGTTTTTTAGAGGGGTTTTTAATTACTTTTTAATTAGACAATTTAAATATTTCATTTTAATTAATTTTAACTTGTGATTGTTAGTGGTGTTTTTAATTGATTGTCAGCCGCCCTCAGTCCGCAAGGAGAAGGGCGGGATATAAATTCAAATAATAAATAAATAAATAAATAAATAAATAAAATCCTGTGCGACATTCTTTACATTTGTCAAGATGCAGCGCTGTTTTTTTGGGGTGTTTTTTTTTTTTTTAAAGTTGAAAGGCTACATGAGCCCAGAAGAGAAAAACCTGATGGAACAGCAGATTCCAAAACCAGTTAAACGGGATTCTGGCCATTTAGTGAGGGTGTAGACAAGCCGTGTGGCGTGTTCAGCCAGTCAGAGATTGGCGGAAGGCCAGCACCTGTCTTTTTTTTTCCCCTTTGCAGCAAAGCAACTCCTTGTGTTACACTTTTTATGCTACTATGGCACGTATTTTGTGCCACTCAGCAGCTGCAAAAGGTTTGCCTCGCCTTGTTTGAAGGGTGTTTTCTGCTGCTCGTTGTATGTTGTTGCTTTACAGTCAGCTGAATGTAAACGTTTAGATGGACACCAAAACGTGGGTTTTGACTGTCTCTTGTTTGAGCAAAGGTAGGCCTTGTCAACAGAGGACACCGAAGGCGTGTTGACAGATTTAATAGCAAGTCAGGCTTATGTTCCTACGTGCAGGAGCTGCCTCCATTTTGGGGGCTGAAAACGGGAGGAAGCGTGAAAAGGATTGCCAAAGAGGGGGAAAAAAAGTTGTTCTATTGTCACTCAACTCAATTCTAAAAAGTGAAATTAAGGCTGTGGAAGACTATCCTAGAAGCGCTAGGGCTCAATAATTTCACAACGGAGCAATAATATTGTTCCTCCTTTGTTTTTAAGGTCTTATCTATTGCTTAACTGTGCAGGAACAAAGATTAGTCCGTGGGCCAGCCAACAAAGGAAGAAAAGAGAAAATGGGGCTTTTCATGTCAGACTAAAAGCTACACCCAATCTTTGGTTTAAGCAATCAGTAGCGTGCCGAGGGAGTTTACACCTACACGTAAATATGGAAGGAAGTAGACAAAAGTCAGGGCCACAGATGTGAAGGAGGGAAAGGAAAAGAATAATAGAGACATCCTCGTTCAAGCTTGACTTTGAGTGACTAATTCCAAGCAATCACCATTTCTTGGCCTGTTGTAGAGATAATCTACCACTTTCTTTTCAAGATGGGGATGTTGTTTTGACTTTCCAGTCAAGCCATCCCCCCCCCCCCCGGTATTCCCAAGGCAGTTCCTCATTCAGTGCTAACCATGAGTTGAGTAGATTCCTGTGAATGAGTAATTATGTATCAGTTTAATTGGAACTTCACACATGTAGGTCATCTACTCAAGTCTCAGCACTATAAAAGTCAATGGCGTTCAAGAGGGCTTTGACTTAGTCCATTTGGGGCTACATAGAAACTCTAGGCTGATTCCTCCTTTGACTCCACCCCCAGGGTCTGCCACTCCTCCTACAACAAATCTAGAACCTTACACCGTGGCCTTCTTGATTTCAGGAATGGGAAGAACAGGACAATTACAAATAAGAGGTAGCTCATCCCTAATAGAGACTAGTACAACGGATGCCTACTCAGCAAACTCCCTGCAGAATTACATAACTACTATTATATAGAACAAACTGTGCAGATCTTCATTAAATTTGCATACATATAGACACGTACCTACAAATTATGAAAAA
>NW_015412884.1:0-1827 GCF_001527695.2 Protobothrops mucrosquamatus | reverse complement strand
TTCACCCACCGGACGTGCAAAGGGGATCCGAATTAAGCTCCGATCTTGTAGTCGGCTTGATTTCAGATCCCCTTGCAGTCAGATCCGTCCGTGTCTTCCCACGGACTCTGCTGGCCTCCCAGGAAAGGCCCAGAGGGAGTCCCAGATCTCAGAAAAAAGGTACACGAGGAGCCGCTGAAGGCAAGACGCTGTTGGGCACTAGCCACATCTTTCTTTGGCGGAAGAGAAGTGGACAGAGCCGGAATGTCCCCCGAAACAAAGAAAACAGCGGGTGTGTTTTTGTCATTGCACTGACCGAACAGTGTTGACGTACTTGGTGATCATCCAGGCTTGCCCTGAATAACCTCCCCTTTGTATCCCATTCGACATTTCAACTTCCTTGGATGCATTTGGGGGCCTCTATGGCTCTCCCCAGAGCTATGGGACCACTGAGAAGTGCATTTCTACTCATACCCCCCTTTTCAGACAGATTTGTTTTCTCCTGGATGACGAGTGTCCCAGAGCTAGAATAATGCCCGCCTTGGCGTGGCCATCAGCTGCTCCCCCGTTTCTCTCCCAAACTGTTTTTCCACCCAAAGCTCTCATCAAAGTCCAGAACTTGGGTCTCTGAACAACCTTCCTTCTAAAACTCCCCCGGTTCTTTCTCGGGGGGGGGGGAGAGGATTTCAGGTGTGCCACAGATGGGGTTGTCATGTCAGTGTTTAAACTTAGGGTTTCTAGCTAAGAGGTTGAACTGGGGCAGCCGGAAACACACACCCCGTCCCTGCTTTGCCAACCCCGCAGATGCGGCCTTGGTCAGCAAACCCCCCCATCCGCTCGAGGAGTCGATGAAGAGGCTGGGGACCACCATGGCGGTGGGCCTGAGGAGTCCGAAGCTCAAGCACGAAAACCGTAAGTGGTTTATTTCCGATTGGTTGAGGATCAACTTCCCCACCCTTGAAAACATCAGAGGAGGCTTTTGGAGACCCAAGGAATGACATTTCCAGTGCGCTCTCTCTCTCTCTCTCTCTCTCTCTCTCTCTCTCTCTCTCTCTCTCTCTCTCTCTTCCATGTTCTCTGCCTATCATCCGTCTTTCTTTTTTCTTTCTTTCTTTCTTTCTCTTTCTTCTTTCTTTTTATCATCTAGCTATCTATTCATCCATCATCTCTCTCTTTCTCTTCCATATTCTCTGCCTGTTGTCCTTTCTTTCTTTCTTTCTTTCTTTCTTTCTTTCTTTCTTTTTCTTTCTTTCTTTTTCTTTCTTTCTTTCCCTTCCTTCTTTCTTTCTTTCTTTCTTTCTTTCTTTCTTTTTCTTTCTTTCTTTTCTTTCTTTCTTTCTTTCTTTCTTTCCCTTCCTTCCTTCCTTCTTTCTTTCTTTCTTTCTTTCTTTTTCTTCCTTCTTTCTTTTTATCATCTACCTATCTATTTATCCATCATCTCTCTCTCTTTCTCTCTTTTCCATATTCTCTGCCTGTTGTCCTTTCTTTTTCTTTCTTTCTTTCTTTCTTTCTTTCTTTCTTTCTTTCTTTCTTTCTTTCTTTCTTTCTTTCTTTCTTTCTTTCTTTCTTTCCCTTCCTTCCTTCTTTCTTTCTTTCTCTCCCTTCTTTCTTTCTTTCTTTCTTTCTTTCTTTCTTTCTTTCTTTCTTTCTTTCTTTCTTTCTTTCTTCTTTCTCTCTCTCTCTCTCCCTCTCTTTCTTTCTCTCTTTCTTCCATGTTCTCTGCCTGTCATCCATCTTTCTTTCTTTCTTTCTTTCTTTCTTTCTTTCTTTCTTTCTTTCTTTCTTTCTTTCTTTCTTTCTTTCTTTCTTTCTTTCTTTCTTTCTTTCTTTTCTCCAAATTCCCAGTCT
>NW_015412883.1:0-1827 GCF_001527695.2 Protobothrops mucrosquamatus | reverse complement strand
GTGTAGAGAAGAAATCGAAGACCACCACAGCCAGGCCTCCCAATGCTTGAGTTTTTCTGTGGCTGCTTGTGCTGCTTGCGGCAGGACGCCATGTGCCACTGTTTGTGGCAGGATGCCGTGTGGTGCTTCGCACGGGTGCTGCCACTCCTGGTCGGACGCCATGTGGCTTGTCTCTCTGGTGCTGCTGCTCACAGCCATAGGCCACATGGCGCATCATGCTGCTGCCTCCGCTTGTGGCAGGATGTCATGTAGTGCTTCACGCTGGTGCCACTGCTCGCGGCAGGACACCACATGGTGCATTGTGCTGGTGCCACCACTTATGGCAGGATGCCATGTGGCTCATTGGGCCAGTGATGATGCTCGTGGGAGGAGGCCGCACAGCATGGTGCTCCATGGTGCACGCAAGCAGCAGCACTGGTGCGATGCACTGCACAGCCTCCTGCCATGAGCGGTGGTACTGGCACAATGCGCCATGTGGCATCCGGCTGCAAGCAGCGGTACCACTCTCAGCGGAAAGAAATTAAACACTGAGAGGAAATGTGAATTGCATATCTTCCAGTCCATAGTGAAAAGAGAGTTTAGACAGGATTGCAGCACTGTCCCAGAAGGGCAGTGATGGAACTACAAAACCTAGTGCTTCTTGTGAAGCTTCTTGCTTTAATGAAGAGTAAGCAAAAAAGGCCTTTATCTTGCATTACAAAGGACATGTCAACGCTGCTAACATCGGATGTTCTTGCTTTGACAACAGATAGAAATGCAGCCATTTTTCTCTATTGCTTTTAGAGTTAGTTGATGCTGGGAGGGGGGATGTGGATGAGAGTCCAGCTAGTCATAACAATAATAACCGAGTGTGGGAACCCAAGGTCATTGGGCCCAGAGTTGATAGAGTTTTGGTGGGCTGGAGAGCTGGGAAAAGCCCACGCTTCAAGCTAATTGGGGAATGTGATTTATGACTGTTTATTGGAGGAGGGAATTATGCTTTCTTACTTTGTATCCAGGGGAGGGAAATTTAGTTTTTGGTTTTGACTATGTAGTGCCAATACTTTGTTTCTCGAATAAGGCAAACAATTCCTTTAAGGCAAACAATTCCTCGAAGTTCTTTTAAAGAGTTTCATCTGTCGGAACCATGACAGGACACTTGTTTTAGTAGAGCATGTTTCCTGGACATAAGTCTCATTGACCACAGCGAGGCTTCCACCTTCTGAGGCAATGAGGTGTGTAATGCTACACTGCAGATGTTTTCATGTGACAAGATTTTTCTCTCTGCTAACCAAACTATCAACTTTTAAAAAGGGATACACAATAGAGCAGTGATGGCAAACCTTTTAGAGACTGAGTGCCCAAACTGCAACCCAAAACCCACTTATGCATCGTCGAGTGCCGGGTGGGTGTGGCCCATTGGGTGGGCGTGGCTGTGGCGGTAACAGCAAACTGGGTGGGACTAAAAAGTTCAATCAATCATTTCCAACTTTTGCAAGATCTTTTTTTTCCCCGCGAGAAGTTGAAATTGACTGATTGAACCTTTTTTTTGTTTTTTTTTGCACACAGCGGTGGAGGCTAACCCTAACCCTAAACCAAAAAGGTTTTATAAAACCCAGCTGAAGGACTAGGACTGGGGCGACGGCGCACGTGCCCACAGAGAGGGCTCTGAGTGCCGCCTCTGGCACCCGTGCCATAGGTTCGCCACCACTGCAATAGAGTAAGTTAGTTTTCAATGTAGAAACATAGATGGTCCTGCTCAATGGCTAGTTTGAATAGAACATTGGGGTGACTACTGCATGTTTTAATCATGCAAATGCTAACTGCCACATGATCCTGTGACAAGAC
>NW_015412882.1:0-1827 GCF_001527695.2 Protobothrops mucrosquamatus | reverse complement strand
TTGCTCTTCTCTGTACTCTTTCTAAAGTCTCAACATCTTTTTTACATCGCGGTGACCAAAACTGGATGCAGTATTCCAAGTGTGGCCTTACCAAGGCATTGTAAAGTGGTATTAATACTTCACGTGATCTTGATTCTATCCCTCTGTTAATGCAGCCCAGCACTGTGTTGGCCTTTTTGGCAGCTGCAGCACACTGCTGCCTCATATTTAGGTGATTGTCCACTAGGACTCCGAGGTCCCTCTCACAGTTACTACTATTGATTCTTTATTATGTTACTGGGGTATATAGGAGTTATAATCTGGCATCATTGGAACATCTCCCATCTTAGGCAGGCTGCCATATCCCTTTTAGGATTTTCTTGATACAGTTAGTCCTTCACTTACAACCTTCCATTTAGTGACTATTCAATGTTACAACAATATGGAAAAGGTGATGTGCTATGCTACGATCATTTTTTTACATTTACGACTTTTGCAGCATCCCCGTGGTCACATGATCAAAATTCAGACGCTTGGCAACTGACTCATAGTTATGACGGTTGCAGTGTCCTGGGGTCATGTGATCACCTTTTGCGGCCTTCCGGCAAGCAAAGTCAATGGGAAAGCCTGAGTCACTTAACGGTCGTGTTAACAACTGGAGTGATTCATTTAACAACTGGAGCAAGAAAGGTCATAAAATGGGACAAAACCCACTAAACAACTGCCTTGCTTAGCCACAGAAATGTCGGCCTCAACTGTGTCCGTATGTTGAGGACTACCTGTACAATGGAAACTGGCTTCCCCCTTCTTTAGACTCTGCTCTTTCTTCTCTAGGTGATCAAAAAGTCCTGTTACCCCAGATGGAATGAGACCTTTGAGTTTGACCTGGATGAGTCAGCCACAGAAAAGCTCTGTACGGTTGAAGTCTGGGATTGGGATCTTGTCAGCAGGAATGATTTTTTGGGGAAGGTGAGTTGAAAAAAAAAAAAGGATGCACTGAAGGTAGGTTAGCACATCTGAGAAGCAAAGAGGCTGCTCTGTTGAAAGGCTGTCTTGCTTTTACTATATTTAGAAACTCTAACTAGAGATCCGGGAGGAGAGCAATAACCTGAAGTAGCTGCTTGCAAATTCTTGTGACTAACGCAGGGGTAAGCAACCTTGGCTCTTTTATGACTCGTGGACTTCAACTCCCAGAATTCCTGAGCCAGCTGTGCTGGCTCAGGAATTCTGGGAGTTGAAGTCCACGAGTCATAAAAGAGCCAAGGTTGCCTACCCCTGGACTAAGACATGGGATATGAAGGTCTGAAAATTAAACATGACTGCAGTTGAAATCATCAAGTTCTTGGGTGCTTGTACTGCCTCAAACATAGTGGGCTTCTAGATGATGCTGGTGTTTTGTTTCTTTGTATTTTCACTGTTTCTTCCTTCTTCTTTTTTTCTTAGTACACACCTAAAAGAAAGGATTTTTGATAATAACACTGGGACCTATCTATCGAAAAGCATTGGCAGAGACCCACTGTACAAAGCCATGACTTGCTTTAGCCTGAGTTATTTATTATGGTCCCAAGCCCAAACCAGCAAGCTACGTAGTGTAATGTGTGAATGGATTCTTATCTTTTAACATTTTGGCAATGCCTGGAAAAATGCCACTGCGTAATTCATGATGAGTCACAGCACCACAAAGCAGACTGCCTTCCTTTGTTACTAGATCACTGCAGAGTCATCTTTACCGTTTATTTATTAGATTTATTTGCCACCCGTCTTGGCTCCAAGCAACTCTTATCGTTAAGCATGGTAGGGAGTGAACTGGGGCCAGACCCCCTCCCCTGCCCTCCCCACATGCTCTTA
>NW_015412881.1:0-1827 GCF_001527695.2 Protobothrops mucrosquamatus | reverse complement strand
ATTTTCCTTTTTTTAATGGATGAGCAAAATAGAAAGTTTCAATACAATTGTACTAAATATATGGTTACAGGTTTTCTAGAATATCATTTTCTCAATTCTGCATTTTGCCTTTCTTTTGTGAAAACTACACTCTATTAATCTGATCATCAGATCATGTTGTTTTCAGTATCTGTCAAGACTACTTTAACTTCTTTCAATCCCACCTTCTGTATCATATGAGACACTTCCTTCAATTTTGGATGCAAAATGGTTCTTATTTACTGCAGTTTCATCTTAATGACCATTGTATCTCTAAGAGCTTGGATTTCTCAGAATAAATGGAGATGTTTCATATTCTCTCTTTCTCACAGTCCTTCAGTTTCCATCCCTTTTACTGTGTTACCTCTTGTTTCAAACATGTATAAGATGACTATATTGATCAATAGCTATTAAAAGTTAAACACAAAGAATATGACAAAGCTCTACAAGTCAGCAGGGTGGATTGTTCAAGTGTCAGATGTGGGCCAGGAAGACCATACTCAGTTTCTGAAGTGCTTTTCTTAATGTTATGTTTGTCATCGGATTCTTATAGGGCTAGAAGAATATGGAAAGAAGAAAAATGAAGAAAATGTTTCTCTTAAATAACTTGGACCACATCTACATACCTTTCTCATTTTTACTCTTGTAAATATGGTCAATTTAGTAATCACTTGTGTATTAGTGAACCAAATCATGGTACTGAAAATGAACACATAATCATAATCCAAATCAAAGTAAAATGAAATTCACTAAAATCAATGAGGCCTAAGTCATAACTACTATTAGAATAACTGGATCAAATCTGAAAGGACAATTTTTTCACAGGACTCTATAATTAATGACACTATAGTTTCCTTCTTTCAGTTTTCAGGACAAAAACTTCAGAGAAAATAACAATCCTGCAATAGTATTTTAAACCTATTTTGTTGGCTGGATTCATGCATCCCATTAAGCAGGAAAAAGTTTTATCATTTTTTAGTGGTACGTCTGAGCCCAGCCAACTGCTGCTTTTCTAACTGATACATCATATTGTACTTTGCTGCTTCATAATTCTTTTCCCCTTTCAGACATATATTTTTTTAAACCTAGGGGACAATTGGAAATTTGATTTCCTTTGACATACAATATTATCTTCACCTATAGAAAGGTGAATCTGATCCACTTCTTATAGGCAAACCGCCAGAACGGCAAAGAAACCAATAACAGAGGTCTCTTTCTCTCACTAGCCTAATCAAATAACTGGTGTGAATCTTTCATAAAAGGAGAAAAACTACTTTTCTGAGTCATTTATTGATCATTTCAAAGTTATATATACTTTATTTCTAATGAAGTATGTGGTTGTTGCCACATCCTGAGTTCCATTCTGAGAAACCGATGTCTCTATAAGAAATATGTGCTTTTGATTACAAAGGTCTAGGATATTCTTGGATTATACAAATGCTTTCATTACAGTGTAGTGATAAAGAACTACTAGCAAGTCTTGGCTTTCTTGTATGCTGTGAAGGAAGTCAATGAGAACCCAGGGCTCTTGGCTAATATAACAATGGGATTCCATATCTATGACAGCTACTTCAATGACAGGCTAACCTTTCAGACAACCATGAATCTCTTCTATAGATTGAAAACAACTGTTCCAAATTACAAGTGTGATTCAGGGAAGAATTTGATAGCTCTCACTGGAGCACTTCATTCAGAAACTTCCCTTCATATGGCCACCATCTCAAGTATTTATAAAATTCCCCAGGTAGGAGAATTCATATATGTATAGTGACTTTCATAATTCTTGTAATATGTTCATATTAATGACAA
>NW_015412880.1:0-1827 GCF_001527695.2 Protobothrops mucrosquamatus | reverse complement strand
CCGAGGCGTAGCTGGCAAGCGGCAGAGACGGAGCAGGCCGACCACCAGCTGGCCCAGCCCAAGGGAGGTAAGGCACCCGCCGGAAAAGGGAAAAAAATGGCGGACAAAAAAAATGGCGGACAGCCTTGCTTGGCGACCCCCATGAAATGGTCGATCGACCCCAAATGGGGTCCCGACCCACAGGTTGAGAACCACTGCTTTAGGGAATTATAGGTTATTACTACCTATAATTCTACATGGAATGATATGAGCATGAATAATGTTGCTAGGCTATTTTTCCCCTGGCAAGGTCATAGCTGGTGTTATCAGCCCAGGATGATAAAAGGTATCCTAAGTTCCTGAAGCTACTCAGGCTTTCAAATGGTAATGCAGGGTCCAAAAATATTACTAGAACCATACACTTGAACTCTAATCGAAATACAATGCTTTCCTCAATTGGATGAACACAATTAATCGAACAGATAGCCCATTTACAGAATGTTTGCTTTCTCTGTACTGAGTGACAGTTATTAACCCTATTCCAGGCCATCATCTTACTTAGGCCTATTTATTATTTATGGTTATTTTCAAAATAATTCTTCAAGAAAGCTATTCCCTTTCAGAACACACATGTGCTGCAAAATGAGCTCCTCAAGCATATCGTAAACATATTTATACATACTCAAAAAGAATACAAGAACAGTGAATTCATGACTTCGTATAGTTGAAAACACCACTCCATATGGGGAAACATTAAAATATTCTTTGTATTGAAAGAAGCTCCAAGATATTTCTTTTTTTCTCCTCTGCATTATTCAGCATGGCTATAGAATATCTTTCAAAATTAAGGTAGATAATTTAATAAAATTGTTTTCTGATTATGAAGCAATTTGAAAAATGAAACAATTCTGTTAACAGAAATAATTTTTAATATGTTTTTCTAATCTATCTCACTTTCTGCTCCTAAATTACCCACTGATCAGGAACAATTAGAATGAATAAATAAACAGATAAATAAATGCACTTGGATTGAGGCGTCAAGCAGTTCCACTGCTGGGCTTATATTGCCATTCAATATAGTAGTACTAAGACTCATAATGTATCTTGAAAGTGACAGGAAGCTAAACCTGCCGCTCATTCCAATTCAAGAACCAGAAATTGAACACACAGCAAGAAGTGCATTATTAGACTGGGACAATTGCTTCTTGTTTAAAAGAATGAGACAGATGCTATTAGGATCAGACATAAACCACTTCTGATGTAAGAGATGTTTCTCCGTTGATTTAGATGAACAGATCTAAAATACGTATATTACCTGTCCACATCCAGGGGCAGTACATAGAAAGGGTTTGTCATCACTCATATTCTACAGGTTCTTGGGTTACCTACATTGGAATAGCAAACATAATTACTTTAAGATTATGCCAAGAATTTATATTGTATTGATTTATGACAAAGTCGCAAATAAAAACAATATCTCAATACACTTTTTTCTTTTCTTTCTTTCTTTTTATATACATTTTGATTGATTTTCCAGTTTTACATTTAAATATTTGAAAAGCAACGTGGCGGCTGGGTTGGTTCATAATTCAATAACATAGAAATTTCTTTAGTACAGATAATAAACTAGTACATTAAATATTTCCTCTTTTTTCCCTTGGTATTTACTGTCTTTTTTCAAGCATATTTCTAAAATAACCTAATTTAAAAAAATCCTAAATCTGGTACATTATTTGTCCAAAGTGAAATTGAAAGTTGAACACGCAATTATCAGTCAAGCTTGAAAATATTTTTATGAAGTATAGAAACTAGGCTTTATTAGTTTAACAGGACATAGGTATGTCAATA
>NW_015412879.1:0-1827 GCF_001527695.2 Protobothrops mucrosquamatus | reverse complement strand
CAATAGCAATAAAACTCACAGATTTATATAATACATCTTTCAGATTAAAAGAAAAAGGGGGAGTAGAAAGCTTTGTCTGAACAAATAATGTTCTGAATCTCATATCTTCCAGAGCAGCTACGTACGTCTAGCTGACGAACAATAATAGTCACAGTTTTCACTTAAATTCTCAAGTAATAATTGCTCAGAATAGAAAAAATGTTAGATGATCTAACAATTCAGATGTGGATTAACGAAGCTGCTTCAATCACCATGTTAGAAAAGGTTTCCGATAAAATCAGAAGAATAAAACATCAGAGGAAAGGACGCACCGTTCCACCAAATTTGGGCAGACTTCGTGAATTCATAAGTTCATAATAGATCTTGTAACCTTGGCAAAAGACCTACAGTGCTTACATTATAAGGCAAGTAAAAAAAGGCTTTTAACTATTTCTCTGGGCTTTTTCATTTGTTTTTTTTTTAACGGATTTTTTTTTTCACGACACATTTAGGTTACTCGATTACTGTCAGTTAAACACCGTTCAATAAAAATAGAAGACAAAAATCAACAAATGGCCCCCATGCTATTGATTAGGGTCATCTCTCAGCTCATTTGAAGAAGCTTAATAATAATAATAATAATAATAATAATAATAATAATAATAATAATAATAATAATAATAATAATAATAATAATAATAATAATAATAGTAAAGTTGGAAGGGACCTTGGAGGTCATCTAGTCCAACCCCCTGCTCGGGCAGGAAACCCTATACCATTTCAGACGAATGGCTGTCCAGTCTCTTCTTAAAAACTTCCAGTGTTGGAGCATTCACCTCTTCTGGAGGCAGGTTGTTCCACTGGTGAATTGTTCTAACTGCCAGGAAGTTTCTCCTTAGTTCTAGGTTGCTTCTCTCCTTGATCAGTTTCCATCTGTTGCTTCTTGTCCTGCCTTCAGGCGCTTTGGAGAATAGCTTGACTCCCTCTTCTTTGGGGCAGCCCCTGAGATACTGGAAGAATGCTATTATGTCACCCCTCATCCTTCTCTTCATTAAACCTGACATACCCAATTCCAGCAACCATTCCTTATATGTTTTAGCCTCCAGTCCCCTGATCCTCTTTGTTGCTCTTCTCTGTACTCTTTCTAGAGTCTCAACATCTTTTTTACATCGTGGTGACCAAAACTGGATGCCGGATTCCAAGTGTTTCCTTACCAAGGCCTCGTAAAGTGGTATTAACACTTCATGTGATCTTGATTCTATCTCTCTGTTAATGCAGCCCAGCACTGTGTTGGCCTTTTTGGCAGCTGCTTCTTGGAGGAGAAGCGAAACATCTTCAAAGAAAAAAAAGGAAGTCCAGTTGCCTCGTGATTCGTGAAAAAGCATATTTGCGATAACTATGACCTGGATGACTGAGAATCTCTATACTCATTGGAGACATTTCTCCATCTTTGGTGATCCCAGCATGTTCTCTACCTTACCTAGAAATGGGGCTGATTAAATGAGGCCATCACCACTTGCAAACATAAGGGGCAGACTCCATTACGGTCATAAATTGAGGACTACTGGTCTTAGATGTCGTTGTCATAATTATCTTGAAGCCGAGCAAAGAAATCCCGACTCTTCGACAGGATGGCTTGTCAAAGAGAAGCAGAATAATAACAATAATCACGATAAGGATTCTGAGATGTTTTCTTCGTTCAACTCTCCTGTTTTCAAACATGCCAACATGGGTACTTGAAAGAAAATCCTTTTGCAAAGGAGAGAACGCAACTGAAATGACAAGACTTCCAACTGAAATGACAAGAGAGAGAGAGAGAGAGAGAGAGAGAGGGAGGGAGGGAGAGAG
>NW_015412878.1:0-1827 GCF_001527695.2 Protobothrops mucrosquamatus | reverse complement strand
AGTCTGTGCCCATCTTGTTTAGTTGCTGTACCAAACCAGACAGTCACAGAAGATTGATATGGAAATTAGCAGTTTGAAGACCATTATATAATTATATAACAACAACAACTGCTTGGTTTCCAGTCTATCAAACATCATGATAATTATATGTTAATTGAAAGGGCTAAAGAAAGGAGCCAAGAGTCTAAACTCTCAAGGGTATAAAATTCATTTACATCTTCTCACTCACTGGCAGAGTTCATTTGTTTAGAATGTTCAATTTGTTTACTGTGGCCTCATTCTTGCCATCAGATTCTAATCTATTCAGACTGGGTTTGTGGTTTTTCTGCCACATCAAGCCAAGAGGTCAAGCTAAATATTGTACTGTCAGGAGATTTCCCATGTCTAGATCAGGAAGCCTGGCATATATCTTGATTTCAGGAAAACATTTGAGAAGCTTTCCATGACATGCTGGTTAGAAAGCTAGTAAAGGGTGGGCTGGAAAGCTTACCAATTAACTGGATACCTACTTGGCTTAGAATCATATCCAAACAGAGTTCATCAAGAGTTCCTCAGTGGACAGGGGAGAAGTATTGAGAGAATAGAATAGAATAGAATAGAATAGAATAGAATAGAATAGAATAGAATAGAATAGAACTGGAAGGGACCTTGGAGGTCTTCTAGTCCAGCCCCCTGCTCAAGCAGGAGGACCTATACCATCTCAGATGGGTGATCGTCCAGTCTCTTTTTAAAAGCTTCCAGCGATGGAGCACCCACAATTTCTAGGGGTAAGCTGTTCAGTCCTGAATCTTCAACACTTCCGTATTTTCATTTATGACTTGGACAAATGGAGGAAATGCAAGTTTGCAGATAACACAAATTTCAGTGGGGTAACTTATGCATTAGAAGACATTACTTTTACCTTAAAAACAATCATTATAGTTTAGAGAAATGAATGAAAGTAACAGAATTAAATTTAACTTGGGCAAACTAATCATTTTTTTTACTTAGTAATAAAAATAAATTAATATGGATGATTGGAATACCTGGCCTGGTAACAATATTTACAAAACAGATTTTGGAATAGCCTGAACAAATTGAATATGATACCTATAGAAGAGAATATTTGTAGTTCAGGGTAGAACTGTGGGATCCTTGGTGCGCTGATGATGTTAGTTAGTTGGATAATTAAATGTCTGCAAGAAAACAGGGAGCACCAAGTAGCCCACAACTGAACATGAGCCAAAAGTGTGATATGGCTGCCCAAAAGGAAAATGTAGTTTTAGCTTTCATCTACTCTATAAGAAGTATAATGTCCAAATCGTAGGAAATATTCACTCCATTTTACCCTGTTTGGCTATGCCTCATCTTAAATACTACTATATCCAGTTCTGCAGAGAGAAGATATAAAATAAGATGCTCCATTTTTGTGAATTGGTATTTTTGTAGAGAATTGGACAAATTTTCAAGCAAAAAAATATAGAGTATTAGCTCCTAGTATACTTTATATCTCTCCATTCAAAATTTAACATATAGTCTACTGCTCCATAAAACATTGCCATCCCACTATTTCAGATTTCTTCTTGCCTATCTTATTTCTGAGCCTTTTTAACACAATAATCTTCATGTATATTGGGACTGAAGCCTCCAGCATTCAGAGCCATTTAAGGAGAAAGAAGGAACCACCACTTATAACATCTGAATATTGTTTTCTTCTACAGTATATTTAATCTGGATCTAGATAGCTTTTAGGATTGTCTAGGAGACATGCTAGTACAGTACTGAAATTTTCATAATATTGATCAGTTAAGATGTGAATTTTGGGAACTACTTATTTGACAAGCATGG
>NW_015412877.1:0-1827 GCF_001527695.2 Protobothrops mucrosquamatus | reverse complement strand
TGGGAAAAAGGGAGGGAAGGAGGAAGGGACAAAGGGAGGTGAAGGAAAGGAAGGAAAGAAGGAAGGATCAGTGGGAAAGAGGGAGGGAAGGAGGAAGGGACAAAGGGAGGTGAAGGCAAGGAAGGAAAGAAGGAAGGAAGGGACAATGGGAAAAAGGGAGGGAAGGGACAAAGGAAGGTGAAGGAAAGGAAGGAAAGAAGGAAGGGACAATGGGAAAGAGGAAGGGAAGGAGGAAGGGACAAAGGGAGGTGAAGGCAAGGAAGGAAAGAAAGAAGGAAGGCACAATGGGAGAGAGGGAGGGAAGGCAGGCAGGCACCTGCCACAGTCGCATCCCCCTCAACCAGAGACCCACGGATTGCCCCCCCACAGGCACCCTGCAACCTGAGTGATCAGCTGGCCATGCCCCCTCCGGCCATTGATCACATGACCCTGGGACACTGAACGTCATAAGTATGAATCAGTTGCCAAGCATCCAAATGTAAATCACAAGACCCTGGGGATGCTGCCACAGTCATAAGTGTGAAAAATGGTCATAATTCGCTTGTAACTTCAAACAGTCACTAAGTGAATTGTTGTAAGTCAAGGACTACCTGTACTTTCTCATTTTTTTCCTTTTTTGGGGGGGGGTCAAGTTTTTGATACCTTGTTTGCGAGTGGTGGTACTCGGATATTGCCTTATCTGAAAAGTGGTACAATGGGTGAAAAGGTTGAAAAGCCCTGATGTAATACACAATGGTGTTTCTAACAGGAATCATCTGTGTCATTATATTGATATTTTTAATATGTTGTATTTGTTCTTGTTCTTTTCATACTGTTCCTCCCACATACACTTGTGGGATGGATGGACAGACAGAAGGGAAGACATTTTGTCCAGATACTACAATACTGCCAGAGCCACTCCATCTTTATTTGACCATGACTCTTGCTCGGTAGGAAACAGTAGATTTGCCTGGTGATCAAAGGCTGTGAATGGTATTTTGTGTATCAAGCCCCAAGTCAACTAATGAGCTTCTAATAACTTGAACCCATACCTTCCCTCACCCATCATGACTTCCAGATGAACTGCTGAAAATGATAAGACTTAGAGGAGGTTTTTGTTGAAACTTGAATCTTCCTTGTAGAAATAAATAAAAGGATGGTCACCAGTGCAGTACAGTATATGTGCTGGGTTTGGAAAATTATTCCCTTGCACCCTTATTTATACGAATAAAGCATTTCCATTGTCTCTTCTAGTGTGCTTTTTGGCTCCTGCATTCCATGATCAGCAAGCCCATTTTTTCTTGGGACAACAATACTTCTAGGTATGTTTTAAATATATACTGCTCAAAAAAATAAAGGGAACACATCCTATGAGACATCCTATAGGATGTGTTCCCTTTATTTTTGTGAGCAGTATATTTGAAACCTATTTCCTATACAATGTCATTTCAGTTGTTTTTCTCAGTATCCTAATGAATTCTCTGTAAGGCACTGTAAGCTTTGCTATAAAAAGAATACTTTTTTGTCCAACTATATTTTTTTATATAATTTACCCCCTAGATATAAAATAGAAGGCATAGGAGAAGGGGAGGAAGGAATATAGACAACCACTAATGAAAGGGAAAAAAGCGTTTGTTTCATAGCCATTACCCCTTGTATTGTGCAATCATATTAATACTTGCACAGTTTTATGACTCTATAATTAATCACGTTTAACCTCACATCTAGAGTTTTAAAATGTAATATAAATATGTTTGATTTCAGTTCCTTTCAACTATATTTGACTCCCCACCTAGGGCTTTAAAATATAGTATAAAAGAATCAATGTAAAGGAACATTTTATACATG
>NW_015412876.1:0-1827 GCF_001527695.2 Protobothrops mucrosquamatus | reverse complement strand
TGCGGCAGAAGGCGGTCTCGGAGGTAGCCAGGACCGATGCCATGGAGCGCTTTAAAGGTGGTGACTAGCACCTTAAAGCGTACCCGGAAGGCCACTGGCAACCAGTGCAGCTCGCGCAGCAGCGGCGTTACATGGGAGCGACGTGTCGCTCCCAACACCGCCCGCGCGGCCGCATTCTGGACCAGCTGGAGCCTCCGGAAAGAACAGGCATTTTTTCCACTACTTGTATTCCATTTCCAGCACAAATTATCATTTCCCAAAGCACTTTATTGTAGAAAATGCAACATTTTGCATTTTTATGAAATAGTGTAAGGTGTACTTTATCCCTTAAATCTTTAGTATCCTAAGAGGAATTTTTATCTTAATTATTGTTCTATTTTACTGAAAATTAGGACAGGATAATGGGGTAAAGCACCAAAATGTTCCCATATGTATTTTGAACTTTTTTACTTTTGAAGAATAATAGGTAACAAAGTATTTCAATGTTTTTCTCTTTAATATGGTAAACATTTTCTTTGAACTTACTTTTTAGTGTTTGTGGTAATGTGTGTAATGTGATCGTAACTTTTCCATTGTCTCATCTAGTGAGATGGTTTTTAACCAGAATGAAACTTAATAAAAATGTTGATTTTTATAAAAAGTTATTAAAGTTTTTACAAATAAAAAGACAGCTTAAACAGTACATATTATCAGAATGGGAAATGGTGAATGATAAAAAGGAAAATATATAAGTAAAGCATAATATTTTTAAAAAAATTTGAGGTATGTCTTTATTACAGAAGCTCGTTAAGCATTAGGTCTTCCTCTTGGGTTTCTTTAATGTGAAGAATCATTCTTTTTCTATAACATTCTTTTCTATAACATTAAGAAATGATGGATAAAGGTAAAGCTGATTTGACACTATTAGAATTTCAAAGATACAGATATGAATTGTTAAGGCAAGTAATTTACAAACATGTTGATGTTTGCTCATGTTTTGGTTTGAAAAAGATGGATTTGTTTAAAAAATTAATCTGGCATGAATGATCAATAATGCAAATAAATATTTTAGAGACAGTACGTTATGTTTCATAGGCTAATATCCAATCCAGATGAATATATTTTTTCCTACGAGTTTTCTTCATTTTACTTGAGTAAATTTGAAGAGGTAACTTGAAATGAATGCAGAAACAATTAAAGCATGCTGCACAACTAATGAAAGACAGTGTTGATGATTCTGATTGACTGGCACTATTACACGTCTGCCGAGTTTTAGGAGCTAAAAGGAGAGCATGGAATATCAACAGTGGCAGTGAGAAAGAGACATTGAGATTGACATAGCTTGATCCCCAACTGACCTTCATGCTTTTTATATCTTCATGCTTTCTGCAGTCCTCTAGATGCAAATTATTATCATTTATCTTATGGTACATTCGTATCATATTTCAGTAAAAAGGAACACAGGGCTAAAATACAAAACACAGAATATAAAATATGAAATCTTAACAGGAAGATTACAAAAGTATATAAAGTATACAAATATAATTGATATTGTGGGGGGCACTTCATTGGTTGCAGACAGAAAATCAGTGAAATTTTCATTATAGATTCTGTTTTGACACTCTGTCACTATGTGTTGGATAGTTTGTTTTTCAGCCCCCTAGTCACAATTCGGTAATGGTATTTTGCCCCACTTATAGAGGGCATCTGCGCATCTACCATGACCAGTAGAAATCAGTTCAACGTTATCTATATCACATGGGGCGGGGCAGGTGATTTTTCCAAAATGCAGGGAAAGCTTCGACATTGTGGGGGGCACTTTTCTATCCAATGTTGTTTCCACATGTG
>NW_015412875.1:0-1827 GCF_001527695.2 Protobothrops mucrosquamatus | reverse complement strand
TTCGATTACATTTTAGAAAATACTTCAAATCAGGGAGAGCATTTTAACAGTGGAACCAGTTCTCCAAACAATGGATTTCCTTCAGTAAATGTTCTGGAGTGAACTCAGGACACTAGGTCTGTGTAAAAATTTGAAACAAGTGGTTTGCAATATATGCCAATGTGATTGTGGCACCTTTCTTGATGCGGATAACTCTTTTACAAGTTTTGCATGGCTGCTTCATGTATTCCGAGTTGTCCATGAGGGCATACACAAATAATAAACAGTTTCACTGGAACCATTAGCAAAGCAAAGTTGCCATGCAAGGACATGGTTGTGGAAACAGCTCAGAAACAATTTAGAAGCAGCAATTTTAAAAAGACGTGACTACTTTTTATTTATTTATTTATGAATGAAAAAAATCACAATAAATACTGTACATTAAAAAACTCTTCTCTCAAATGCTTTGCCCATCTTTATGAGGCAGCCATCTCTTGGAGTGATTTCTGCATTCAACGTGGGTTTGGACTCACTGGCCTAAATAGTCCTCTTTGGTTCTATAATTCTAGGAAGATTGTCATCTGCTGAGGGGGCTCTATACATCAGTAAATGTCGACAATTTGTCTCACTGCATTCCTGTTTCAGATCCCTTTTTCTGAAACATATTAGTTGGGTACTCATTGCAAAACAGTTCAATATGCGGTCGTTCTGCCAGGCCATACACTTTTTAGTAGTGTAAGACTTCAGATCTCTATCAATGGCTATCTGTTGGAATGCCAGTCAGACTAGAATCAAGCAGTGGAGCAACATATATGGGTTAATTCCATGGAAAAAATATTGCGTGGCCCTTTGTTTTCTCTGAGCTTGGTTGTTTTCTTGCAGATGTTTCATTACCCAAAAAAGGTATCATCAGTACTAGATGTTCCTCTGGTCCTGATGATGTTACCTAGTTTGGGTAAAGAAATGTCTGCAACAAAACAACCAAGCTCAAAGAGCACCAAGGTCCCCTCATTTCAATCTTGAGCTACACATATTCTCCTTTATTGGAGAAAATATTGCTTCCTGAAACTATATTTGACTTTGCTTTCCATACTAGTACAGTTATTCCAGAATTTTTGTCTTTTCTGTTCTTATTTTCATGATTTTTTTGTAATGAAAAATTAAGAAACTGTCAGAATAAAAGGATAATTCATTGAGGCAATTTCTTTGCTCATATTTAAGCATTTGCCAATTAGTTATAGGCACTGAGATGTTTTGTGAAAGAGAACTGTCAAAGCAAGAATATACAGTATTTGTCAACTAAATATCTACGCCTCAAGTTGCCCAGCAAGAAATTGGGACCAAAGTTCTTGGGGCCTTTCCCCATAGTAAGGATCATCAACCCAGTCACAGTAGAGCTAAAACTCCCTAAACTCTTAGGGAAAATTCACCCAGTTTTCCATTGTAGCTTGTTGAAGCTATATCGGGGCTCCATGTTAAGACCTCCTCCAAAGAAGGCACCTGGGCCCCTCGTGGTTGCAGGGCAGACCCACTGTGAAGTAAAGCGTATTCTTGACTCTAGAATTTTTAGAGGGAAATTGCAGTATTTAATACAATGGAAGGGATACCCGTTGTCCGAAGCCACCTGGGTGAAATCCAGTGAAGTAAAGATTAATAGATTGGTGAAAAGGTTTCATGTGAAACACCCCAACAAACCAAAAGATGACCCTTAACATATGCTTTGGTTTGCTTTACAGGATCTGCCTTTTTGTAAGGGGGGCCGGATGTCAACGCTGTAAATACTGTATATTCTTGCTTTGACAATGTGCAGAACTGTCTGGTATTTATATAGTTAAACATTGTACAGCA
>NW_015412874.1:0-1827 GCF_001527695.2 Protobothrops mucrosquamatus | reverse complement strand
CCCAGTGTGCCTGCCTGTTTGTATCACACTTAATTGTGCTCTTTTCTACCGAGGCTGCTTTAGAAGCACACAAACACAAAGCAGAGATCAGCTGTCGCTTTGCAGCCTGTTGAGATCCAATTATTTCTCCATCGGACACTTTTAATGGCAGGGAATAGCTAAGTTCAAATGATGGGTCATCTGGTATTCTCATCGTTAGTGTCAGCTTTTCCCCCAGGTCCATCAAGACAAAGCACGTGCACCATAAAATCCAGTGAACTTAATAATAATAATAATAATAATAATAATAATAATAATAATAATAATAAAGTTGGAAGGGACCTTGGAGGTCATCTAGTCCAATCCCCTGCTCAAGCAGGAAACCCTATACCATTTCAGACAAATGGCTGTCCAGTTTCTTCTTAAAAACTTCCAGTGTTGGAGCATTCACCGCTTCTGGAGGCAGGTTGTTCCACTGGTTAATTGTTCTCACTGTCAGGAAGTTTCTCCTAGGTTGCTTCTCTCTTTGGTTAGTTTCCACCCGTTGCTTCTTGTCCTGCCTTCAGGTGCTTTGGAAAATAGCTTGACTCCCTCTTCTTTGGGGCAGCCCCTGAGATATTGGAACACGGCTATCATGTCCCCCCTCATCCTTCTCTTCATTAAACTAGACATACCCAATTCCAGCAGCCATTCCTTATATGTTTTAGCCCCCAGTCCCCTGATCATCTTTGTTGCTCTTCTCTGTACTCTTTCTAGAGTCTCAACATCTTTTTTACATTGTGGTGACCAAAACTGGATGCAGTATTCCAAGTGTGGCCTTACCAAGGCCTTGTAAAGTGGTATTAACACTTCACGTGATCTTCAGCGAGACTCTGAATTTTATTGGAGAATGTCATGAGCATGTCCTTGTCCCTCCTTAGCTTATCCACAAAAAAGGGATCTCTAATCTTTAAGAATATTAGGATCCGGTAGGGCTTGCTGGTTCATGGACACCAAGAGAAACTCTGTGAAGTATCCTTAGATCCGTCGGGTGCTGGGTGTCGAGGAAATTTTAATTTTTTTAAAATCCTTTAATCCCAGTTTAAAACTGGTTTCAGCTTAACCCTAAGATGAGAGATCTAGCTACCTTTCCCAGATATTTTGCGTAGTCTCAACAAAATATTGTCTTAGGAGAGATTACATGACCTGTCACCTGCTCAGAATTAATCCTGCAGAAACGATACCCTTCTCTTCTCCTTTTCACTGTTTTGCCTTTTTTTTTTTTTAAAAAAAAAAAGGGGGGGTGTAATTGGAGAAATAAAAACAATTCTATTCCCATGAAGGCACAATTCTTTCCTCTGAAAGCCACCTACTTCACAAAGATAAACTCTTCTGGGCTTATGCAAGCCTGATTGCAAAAGAGAAACAGAGGAGGTGCTTCTGAAAGGCAAATTAAACACACACCCGATCATTTTCAAGTAAGAATAACCACGTTATTTTGCCCTTCTTTCCTATTCCTACCTAACTTTTTTTTTTCCCCCTGCTTTGCTACGGTTTCCACAATTTCTTATCTGTCCTTCGCAAGAGTGTGGCGAGGAGGCGAGGAGAAGCTTGGCGTTCTATGGTCTCTTTGTGGCCAAGTTAGATATGAATTTGCGAGGGGTTGATTTATAATAATAATAATAATAATAATAATAATAATAATAATAATAATAATAATAATAATAATAATAATAAAGTTGGAAGGGACCTTGGAGGTCATCTAGTCCAACCCCCTGCTCAGGCAGGAAACCCTATACCATTTCGGACAAATGGCTGTCCAGTCTCTTCTTAAAAACTTCCAGTGTTGGAGCATTCACCACTTCTGGA
>NW_015412873.1:0-1827 GCF_001527695.2 Protobothrops mucrosquamatus | reverse complement strand
TTCCTCATCACTGACTGGCTGGAGCTGCCTGCTTTCCCCACCCAAAGCCTCGGGGCTGTCCTGCTGCAGCTGGGCCTTAGCCAAATCCCTCTCGGCCAGCTGCTTGTCTGGTTGCTCTCCCATCAACTGCTCCCCCTCACTTGGACTCGCAGCCCCTAACTTGGGGCCATTGACTGACTCCCATCCTGAAGTACAAATGGCTGGTTTATCCTCCTCTGAACTAAGATCAGGAGAGGCATCTGGGCAAGCGATCACACAAGTGATGGATCCAGTAAGTTCTAGATGGAACTTGGGATTTTCTTTAAGGAGCTGACGGGTGGTTTGGGCAAAGTTTTAGGCCACCTGGAATAAGCAGGTGGCTGAGATTTGGGCTGCATGGCCCAAGGAGACATCTCTGGACACGGATCTCAGGGCGTATCTTGGTTTACTGAGGAAATGCCGGAAGAGGTTCCTGGAGTGTCATTGGAGGAAGATCCATATTGAGTGTGACAGAACAGGAATAACAAGGATGGCAAAAAAACTAACATTTCTGACTGTCATATAAGTCCCAGGAAAATAACTCCATGTAGGATAGAGTTGCGGGGCTGGCGCGTTGTGCAATAAGTTCACATGGTGCAATAAGACTGTGTGTTTGTTGTCATTGTGAGTTGTGATGGGGGGGTGCACAAAGGGAGGCTCAGCCAATCTTATTGTACACGTGTTGTACTTCGACAATAAAGGATTTTATTTATTTTTATTTTATTTATTTTATTTATAAGTGCGCCCAACTAATATTAATTTTATGCATCCAAGCATTTTATGGGATGGTCATTGGCCGCAATAAAGGTTCTTGCTCAAACAAAGGCTAGGTCATTAATGTAAAATGTTTGGAAAAACAACGACAGGCGGAAGAGAAATCTATCTCAAATCACCTTCTTTGGAAATATTAGAACACCCTATAAAGGATAAAGGAGGAAGGATTCGAATCTTGAAAAGTAAAAAAAAAATGGCAACTTTTTGACGCCTGCCCCCATCTATAAAAAAAATAATTTTATACTTTTTCGTAGGCTAATTTTATGAAATGCTTTTTCATATGCAGAGGAAGGAATGGTGATCACGGGAGACATGAATGGAGTGCTAGATTTGAATTTTAAAACAATCAAAGTAAAAAAAAACCTTTCAAGAACAGTCTTCCAGTATATGGACACTGCCGTGGACCACAATTCAGACTCTGACTCTGATTTGAAGTCCGACCACATTGCTTCAGTTCACCCCGTGGATTGTTAACCTCGGGAATTATCAAGCCATGATCATCATTTGAGGCTGATCAACCACAAGCTTCTACCGATCAGCTGGAGAAGTCAGAGGATCAGGAACAGCTGCCAAGCCCCAAGTCTTGACAAATGCAGAGCAATTATCAGCTACCACTTGCATTTTGTTCTGCTTTGCTATGAGGTCACAATCTGCCATGAACTCCAGGGAGGGTGGACAAGGAAGGGGAATTCTTGGGGGGGGGCAAGTGAAAACAACTTCTGTATCTCCTGAAATGCTACTTCAAGGTCAAACCGGCTGGGAAAAGAAAGTAGCTGCACACCAACACATGATTGAAGTGACCGGTCTGAAAACATCTTGCTTGAACCTGATTGGCCGTGTGTGTGTGTGTGTGTGTGTGTGTGTGTGAATGATGGGAGGCAATTAAGGGAGGGAAAAGTTGAACTTGGGGATGTTGACCCTCGATTCTCAGTTCTGGCTGCGCATTACCGCAACGCAAGTGGCTTCTAAGAAAACTATGCCTTTTCCTGAACAAATGGAGACCAGGATTGTCTCTTTTTAGAGGTTTAAGGGGTG
>NW_015412872.1:0-1827 GCF_001527695.2 Protobothrops mucrosquamatus | reverse complement strand
AGGAGATACAATTATCTTAAGAAAAATCTTACATTCAGAACTGCATAAAAGGAACAGTATATGGAATTATTTTATTCAAAATTATTGTTGATTGATCCATTGACTCAAATTTATTTTTCCTAGATTGCAGTCATATTGATAGATGCTCAGAAACAACAATCCAAATTAAAACATCTTCAGTAGATGCACAAAATCATCTTTCCATAGTCCTATAGAGTCACTGGACAAATTTTTACAGATCTTTCTGAACTCAATGACATTTATATGGCTGTGTTTCCTTTTCTTGTGCTGAGTAAAAATAGAATTTCATCCTGTACTAGGAATGAGCTGTGTTAGAGAAGAAAGAAAAAGCACCCCATGTCATATCAGAATGAATAAGATGATTCTGGTTTATTAGCTCAACAGATGCACAGAAAATACAACAGATGGATGTACATTTTTATAGGTGGGGTTATTCATACTTCTTTCATTACAGGAGAAGAATGTGAGCAAGGGAAAGGTGAAAAGAGCAAGGAGTCAGTCCCACACCAAATGGTAATAGCAATCGGCTTTAAAACAGCTCAACTGTAATTAATCATTAACATGGAAATCTACTTGACAGGTCATGTTGGGCACCGAGAAATATTTCCTTAAAGTCTATGGAGATTCTCAGTCATCCAGGTCATAATTATCCCAGAGATGCTTTTTTCAGGAAGCAACTGGACTTTCTTGTTTTTTCTTTGAAGATGTTTCGCTTTTCATCCAAGAAGTTTCTTCAGCTCTGACTGGATGGTGGAGAATGGAAAGATTTATACTCCTTACAGACAGCTGTTCATTTGCATTCTTTTAATGAATGATTAATGCTACCTGGAGGCTTATCTGTATCCTTACTTTGCACCACTCAGGTGACCCTGAGGACACAGATAAACCTCCAGGTAGCATTAATGACTCATTAAAAGAATGCAAATGAACAGCTGTCTGCAAAAAGTATAAATCTTTCCATTCCCCACCATCCAGTCAGAACTGAAGAAGCTTCTTGGATGAGAAGGAAAACATCTTCAAAGAAAATAAATAAAGTCCAATTGCCTCCTGAAAAAAACATATCTGGGATTTCTTTAAAGTGCATTAGTTTATATAGGATTGTGCTTCAAATTTATTGTTGGGTACAACCAGGTGATATATGACACAAGAAGTTGAAAGAATGTATGAGTAGCTGCTAAACAGATTCATCGCTTAATGTTGGCCTTGCTCCAAAGAAGTGCAGATTAGCTGTCTCAGGTTGCCATCTAAATTCCAGTATCTAAGAGAGTTGAACTTAAAATTCTCTTCCTTAAAGAAAAATTACATTTTTTTTGGCCTATGTTAATCAAAATTATAATCTCCCTGAAATTCCTTAGAGTTACATTTGAATGTTGTGGAGAGTGACAGGCTGGCAGAAGAGCTTCTCCTGTTTCCCCTATAGATGGTTGGCAGAGTGCACCAAGCCAGGTAGCTCGAAACATCTCAGTTTGCCGAAACGTTTGACTAGTTGCAACATTACTTCAAGCAATTACTCTTTATGCACTGAAGCCAAGTTGGAGTACTAGCATTTGGGAAGTCTTATGGAAATACCCTTCCCCCAATTCAGATTTGAGTGGCTTTGACACATGGCAGTTGGAGGGCCAGCCGAACCGAATCGGACCGAACACAGGTAAGGACACACCTTAGATCCTACCTAGTGGCGATGAGGGAGTCTAGGACTAACTACTATGCCTCACTCATTGCGTCATCAGACAATCGCCCGGCCGCCCTCTTCAGGGTGACCCGCTCTCTCCTTCAATTGAGGGGGGGGACCCCCTGGAGGGGAGG
>NW_015412871.1:0-1827 GCF_001527695.2 Protobothrops mucrosquamatus | reverse complement strand
TAGAAAACATCCTGAGGAAAGGATACCACATTTTCCATATTCTAAGGAAGATATATTTTTATTTTGTTTTGTCCTACTGCTTTCACACATTGCTGTAATCAGAAATTAGGAAGATGCAAGATGTAAAAGACTTCTATTTACATAAATGAGTCCTTGAAAAGGTGAGTTGTTGTGATTGTTCTACAAAGGACACCGGAGTCGGAAGTAGGTTTTTCTACCCCTACTTTCCTGAAATGTCTATAAAGACTTATTCCAGACAATCTGTAAGAATCTACATCAAATAAAGCCCATAATAATAGAGCAATACAAGATCATAGGCATGCTTAATCAACTCTCTACACTACACTCCTCCTTATCAAGATACAGACCATATGCTATTTACACATGTCATGTGACGTAGTGGCTTTTGAAGGTGAATAAAGTAATAACTCATCATCAACAGCAAGGTTCACTATGTCCAACATAATTGTGATGCTAGTAGAACTATACCAATTGTGAATTTACTTCAAAGGTAAGTAATTCAGTAATCACAGTTGGAGTCATGAACACTTTAGTTTATCCTGTAGGGACAAATGAGGCAACCCACCAGTATTTATGCAATAGTGTCTCCTTCTATTTTGTATGTGTGCCGTCCAAGGAACAAGATCTAAGCTGCATTCAAGCAGAGGCTATAAGCAGAACACTCTCTCTAGTGGTTCATCAGTAATTATGGTAACTACAGTAAATCCCCTATAGCAGTGATGGCGAACCTTTTAGAGACCGAGTGCCCCAAAACTGGCCCCACCCTGCTCCACCCCCTGCCCCGCCCCCACTCCGCCCCCACCCCGTCCCCCGCCCTGCCTGCCCGCAGGGCCACTCACTGCCTCCAGGGCTCACCGCAGATCGCCCAGGCAGCCCAGCAGCGCCATGGCAGCCACTCCCTCTGTCCACACCCCGTGTGCAATGGGGCATGAGGGCAGAGTCTTGTCCATGCTGCGTCATCATCCGTGCACAATGGGGGATGAGGGCAGAGTCTTGTCCACGCTGCCTGGCTGCCATGTCCTTGGCTGTGGTGCTCCGCATGGGCCACGCTCAAGGGCGACTCTCCTCCAGGCGGGTTGCTGGTGAGTGGGTCGCAGGGGGAGGCGAGGCTGGGGCAACGCATGTGTGCCCACAGAGAGGACTCCGAGCGCCACCTCTGGCACCCGTGCCATAGGTTCGCCACCACTGCCCTATAGTTACTAGTTGAAGCATTTATATCCCCAAGCCACACTCAGAGCTTTCTTGTCTATTTGAGCATATTTTTCCTCTAAATATGGATTTTCACTGGGCATTGTCTGCACATCAGACTTGTATTGATTTTATAGCAGACAGCATAGTTGCTATGGCTTCCCTAAAAAAAAAATAGAAAATACATCTAGGTGAGCATATTGGGCATTTTATTTTTTACAAAAGTTCTTTACCTTCCCATCCAGAATGACATTTCCCAGGATCCTTGGGGACAAGCAACTCCCTGGAGACATGTAACGACTAGTATTCAGTCAGGTTAAGTTGGTGGTGCATATATTCCAAGAGTTCCAACAGAGTTTTCCATTCAAATAAAAGTGCTTGTCAATCTATTATTATTATTGTTATTATTATTATTATTGTTTTAATTTCTATACCGCCCTTCTCCCGCAGGACTCAGGGCGGTGCACAGCATATTAAAACAGATACACATATCAATAAAAATAAAAACCCCTCTAAAACCAAATTAAAACCAAATATTCGAAGCTGTGTTCCAATTAAAATTATACTTAAAATCGTCCCTAAATAAAATCCTCCTTAGGTCAGGCCCGCTTGCTGGAA
>NW_015412870.1:0-1827 GCF_001527695.2 Protobothrops mucrosquamatus | reverse complement strand
TGCAACCACACTCTCAACAACCTTCGCCGTAAAGCGAAGGTTGGAGACTGGGCGATAGTTAGCCAACTCATCTGGGTTCAGGGAAGGCTTCTTGAGGAGGGGCCTCACAACGGCCTCTTTAAGGGCCGCAGGGAAGACACCCTCCTGCAAAGAAGCGTTCACAATTCCCTGGAACCAGGCTCGTGTACCCTCCCGAGCTACCAGTACCAGCCAGGAGGGACATGGATCCAACAAACATGTGGTTGCATTGAGCCTCCCCAGGACCCTGTCCACGTCCTCGGGCGAAACAGAGTCAAACTCCTCCCATTCAACCGTCTCAAGGCCTGCTTCTGTCTCCTCCCCCTGGGCCGACCAGTCGGAGTCCAAGCCTTCTCACTTTTAGGAAGTTTCTCCTTAGTTCTAGGTTGCTTCTCTCCTTGATGAGTTTCCATCCGTTGCTTCTTGTTCTGCCTTCAGGCGCCTTGGAGAATAGCTTGACTCCCTCTTCTTTGGGGCAGCCCCTGAGATATTGGAAGAGTTCTTGTGACAGACTGGACATTCCCTAGCTCAGGGGTCTTCAAACGTGGTCCTTTGATGACTTGTGGACCAACTCCCAGAATTCCCCAGCCAGCATGCTTTAAGATGGGTGGACTTCAGCTCCCAGAATTCCCCAGCCAACATACTTTAAGATGGGTGGACTTCAGCTCCCAGAATTCACCAGCCAACATACTTTAAGATGGGTGGACTTCTGCTCCCAGAATTCCCCAGCCAGCATCTGGATGTGTAGATTAGAAAAAGAAAGTCATTTCCAACAGTGAAGCAATTCTCCCCAAGGCTAGATTATAGATTTTTTTTTGTCTAACATCATGACAAGAATGGATTACCACAAAGATTACAAGGAAACAAACAAACGGTGTGTTGATTGTGTAGTTAAGGAGATTTCATGGGCAATGTGTTCTGCAGAGAAAGGACGTAATATCTACAGAAATAAACTCTTTGCAATTTCCCAGGGGGCTGTGCCCTCCCCAGATGGCCTTTTTTCCTATCCCTTTGGATGTTTCTTCTCCCTTTTCCCTGAAAATTTTATGATTAAAAAATAAATAACCTTTTAGGAATCACTTTGATATCAGAGAGGACGCTGCTTTCCGTCTTCAACAATAGGAATCGACTTTCCTTCCCTTCCTTTTTCCCACATTGAAATTGTTGGAAGTGGGTCTATCCGCTGATCATCTTTATCAATGGATGATCAAAGAGAGAAGGAACCTGGAATTAAAGAGAAACTTCCTGACAATAAGGACAATTAACCAGCGGAACAGAAGTTGCCTCCAGGAATTGTGGGCGTTCCATCACTGGAGGTTTTTAAGAAGAGACTGGACAGTCACTTATCTGAGATGATATAGGTTCTCCTGCTTGAGCAGGGGGCTGGACTAGAAGACCTCCAGGGTCCCCTCCAGTTCTATTCTATTCTATTCTATTCTATTCTATTCTATTCCATATTTTCTATTCTATTCTATTCTATTCTATTCTATTCTATTCTATTCTATTCTATTCTATTCCATTCCATTCCATATTTTCTATTCTATTCTATTCTATTCTATTCTATTCTATTCTATTCTATTCTATTCTATTCTATTCCATTCCATTCCACTCTACTCTACTCTATTCTTTGTTCTACTCTACTCTATTCTTCCATTCCATTCCATTCCACTCCATCTATTCTATTCTATTCTATTCTATTCTATTCTATTCTATTCTATTCTATTCTATTCTATTCTATTCTATTCTATTCTATTCCATTCCATATTTTCTATTCTATTCTATTCTATTCTATTCTATTCTATTCTATTC
>NW_015412869.1:0-1828 GCF_001527695.2 Protobothrops mucrosquamatus | reverse complement strand
ATCATCATCATCATCATCATTAATATGGAGAAATCCTAGCAACAAGCTACGTACGTCCTGGGAGCGTAGCACGGCTGTCGTGTTTTCCTACGGGAAGCATTTGTCCTAATCCTCTTCGTAAAGCTATTACCTTGACTCTGAGCCCGGCTGGGTTGAGACGGCCTTGAGGACCGTCTGTCTGAGGTTGGAGGGGGGGGGGCTTTCCCACCCCAGATCCTAGACATCCTGCCCTTGGCTCCCTTGCTATCTGAAGGACATTGCCCGTTTCTATGGCAGCCATTGATCCACCGAGAAGCCAGGGGCCACTCAAGCATCTGGTGTGCGACAGGCTGACAGGTTGAGGAGGGGGTGGGTGGGATGGGGAAGACTTCTCACCAGGCAAATAACAGAAGGGAGGAAACCAATGGTGGTGGGGGGGGCAGTTTGGGGAGTGGGTGATCCAGACACGATCCTGAGCTTCTGGGATTCTTCCTCCTGTCCCTCTCTCTTGGAAATCCTTGGGGATGGTGGTGGTGGTGGGTGGCCGGTGGGCTTCTTGCCGTTCTTTTGTCAAGGGTGTAAAAAAGAGGGAGGGGCAGGGAAGACCCCCTCCCCTCCTGGTGGAAGGGGGGGGAGAGGCTTGGGTGATTGAAGGGGACAGATGGTGTGGCAGTGGGTTATTTCTGGAGACAAGGAGGACAGTTGTTGAGCGAGGAAGGGAGAAAGAGGGGAAAATCCATGTATACAGACTTTCCACACTATTATCCTGCTTTATCCAGGTTTGTCCTAGTTTTGAGACCCAGCCCAGCCATTCCAGCCAGCATTTTCTTTTCAATTTGGATCCAGATAATTGCCTCTAAATCAGCTTTTTCCCCCAAATTTGGCCTCTTGTGTGGACTTCAACTCCCAGAATTCCCCAGCCACCAGTCAGTCAGTCAGTCAGTCAGTCTCTCTCTCTCTCTCTCTCTCTCTCTCTCTCTCTCTCTCTCTCTCTCTCTTTGTGTGTGTGTGTGTGTATCTGTGTCTATCTCTGTCTCTGTCTCTCCCCAACCCAGGATTGTTGCTGTGGGGAAACTAGCAGAGGAAGGTATATTGAAAATGATCTCCACCTTCAATTATTTGCAAAAAATAATAAAGGTGGAAATAAATAAAATAGATAGATAGATAGATAGATAGATAGATAGATAGATAGATAGATAGATAGGCATGGCAGTAGGGGTGGCAGGAGAGAAAATCAGCAGAAAGAGTAAGTTAGAGATGGACATAGGAAGATGCTTAATTCTGGGTTGAGAAAAAGGAATTTAGGATTGCCAAAGGACCAGAAAATACAGCCTAAGGATGCTTAAGCACAACGCAATGGATGCTTCTTCTTCTTCTCTGCAGTGAAGGAAATGTATTTGTTCATCTTAAAACAAATGTGTGTGTGTGTGTGTGTGTGTGTGTGTGTGAGAGAGAGAGAGAGAGAGAGAGAGAGATTTTCTTGGATTTTACCCTTATCATTTCCTTGGCAGCAACACGGAAGTGATGTCATTGCTTTCTCCCCCAATGAAATGTCTTGTCGACCTTCCGAGGACGTTTCCATCTCTTTCCCCAGCCTGGGGGATTCCTTGTGGTCTCCCACCCGTGGCTCACTGAGATCCTGACATGGATTATCTTTTTTTTTTTTTTTTTTTTTTTTTTTTTTGAGCCCAGCCAAGGTCAGCTCGTCTGACGTTCACGCCAGCGTGAAAAGCACAGCTGCCATGTCTGGCTGGCCTCTGGGCCATCTTGGCTACTCTCTTCCTTGCTGGGAGAGGGGAGGAAGGGGTTAATTCCAACCCTACCAGCTTTCCTGGTTGGTGGGCAGGAT
>NW_015412868.1:0-1828 GCF_001527695.2 Protobothrops mucrosquamatus | reverse complement strand
AATCTTAAAGGGAATCAGGTTGGAGAAAGATCATGTAGAACGTGGATGATTGGCTCAAAGTCACCCAGCCGGCTTTCATACCCAAGGTGGGACTAGAACTCACAGTCTCCTGGTGATTGGCCCAAAGTCAGCCAGGCGGCTTTCACACTTAAGGTAGGACTAGAACTCACAGTCTCCTGGTGATTGGCCCAAAGTCACCCAGATGGCTTTCATGGCTAAGACAGGACTAGAACTCACAGTCTCCCACTTTCTAGCATGGTGCCTTAACCGTTAGACCAAACTAACTCTCAAATATAATCTCATGATTCTGAATGACTTTGTTTCAGATAACTTCGAGATTCTGTCTGTTTAAAATGATCTGAATATTTAACGTAAGAACAATCAATCAGTCTGAGCAAAGAATCCTTTGGAGTTCATCTGTGATCCATGTGAATGAATCAAGGGACACATGCCGGACTATTTTGACTGCTTGACCTTCCTGAATTCTCCAAACTCACCTAGCTGAAGTGTTACCCTTAGAGCAAATGAAAGACAGTCTGCTGAGTATGATCCTTTCCTCAAACATTTATTAAAGGAGAAATTCTGCAGATGCCATCATGTCACCAAGGCACCCATTTTGATGAGGGAACTGACTTCTTTCAAGGGGTGAGGCTGGTCTGAAAACTCCTGTTCCTCAAGGGAAGTGATTAAAACGAGGTGGAATCTCTGTCAGTATAACTGAAAATATTCAGTGTTGGCAAGGTTGTGTTCTGCTAACTATTAGGCTTCTTGAGATTTTGTGAAGCGTAAATCACATGGGCCTAGATAAGGATGGAATTTAAGTTACCCAAGAGACAGTTTACAAACTTGCTATCACCAGAGATCGGAGAGTTAATTCAGAGGAATTGGAGTCCTACAAGAAACCACAAAAGCCCCAGACGCCAGCCTAGCATACAACTTTCCATGAAGGAAGCATCCTAACTTAGAGGAGGTGGAAGCATCACAACTTAGGGGGAAGATGGAATTTGACTGTTCCTGCTCCCATCTCAAAATTTCCCCTTCTTTTTCACCTTTTGTTTTGTTTCTTTGTGTTCCTGGCTTGGCTGTTTTAGCTGGTGGGGAACGAGAGAAGAATTCCATTTGACTTGTAAACTTCAGCAATGAAATCCTCTCCCTCCCTCCCCCCCTTAATTTAATAGGGAAGGGTGAGACATCATGCCTTTCTGACAACTACAAGCCAACAGTGTTAATTTTGGAACACTCCCTGAGCTGTGTCAGGCTTTGCACTGGCACGTTTTTTGTTATGCCAGCTGCTTTAAGTCAACACACCTGCCTGCAAGATGGGATGGTTTGAGGGGGGGGGAGGTGGTGTTGAGGCAACAGGGAAGCATCCTCATGATGATGAGAGTGACACAAGGGTTCTGGGATGACTTCATGGGTTTACTTTTGCTGAGTGATCTATTAGGAGAAGACGGATTTGTTTTTGCAGCTTGTCAGAACCTTCCATTCTGGAGGTGGAATATACCTGGGTTGTACAGGACCACGCTCAGAAAGAGGATGAAAAGATTTTGTGTCCAGCTAATTCTGTGCTATTTAGGTCTTCTTCCATTTTATTAATTATCTTAACACCATTGTTTTTTCTATCCATCCACTGCAGCCAGAAGTCTCTGGATATAAGCAAAAGTCTTGACAATCTATTTTTAACTATTTTGGTATGGTTTCCTCTTTCCACTGCCTTGCTTTTTTTTTTTTCTTCTTCTTCTTCTTCTTCTTCTTCTTCTTCTTCTTCTTCTTCTTCTTCTTCTTCTTCTTCTTCTTCTTTTTCTTCTTCTTCTTCTTCTTCTTCTTC
>NW_015412867.1:0-1828 GCF_001527695.2 Protobothrops mucrosquamatus | reverse complement strand
CACTGTCTGGCTGACGGCACCCTGAGGAGACCCACTCTGTGGGAGCGTACCGGCCGATGGGAGGTAACCTGCGGCAGAAGGCGGTCTCGGAGATATCCAGGTCCGATGCCATGGAGCGCTTTAAAGATGAGAACCAACACCTTGAAGCGCACCCGGAAGGCCACCGGCAACCAGTGCAGCTCGCGCAGCAGCGGCGTTAGATGAGATGAGATGAGCTTTATTGTCATTTTTTTACTGTGGGCATAACGGCACACATCAAAAATGAAATTTAGTTGCCCGCTCTCAAAGTGAAACACATACATGGCACAAACCTAAACATTCTATAACACACACCTAAACATACTATCACACCTAAACAATCAATCAGTGAGACGACTTGCCTCCAGAAGTTGTGGGTGCTCCAACACTGGAGGTTTTTAAGAAGAGATTGGACAACCATTTGTCTGAAATGGTATAGGATTTCCTGCCTGAGCAGGAGGTTGAACTAGAAGACCTCCAAGGTCCCTTCCAACTCTGTTATTCTATTATCCAGGTTTCACTTCCCATTTCTGAGCCCTAGGCAGATCTGCCTCTGCTGAGTAGAGAAACAAAGGGCTGAAAGTCTAGATCGGAATAGCAAGCTTATTTATTTTGGGGCCTTCAAGTCAGTGTTGATTCCTGGCTATTGCCTGGATAAGTGCCTGCAATGTTCTTGACAAGTTTTTCAGATGTGTTTTGCCATTGCCTCCTTCCTAGGACTGAGAGAACGGGACTGTCCCAGGATCACCCGGATGCCTTCATGCATAAAGTAGGAATAGAAACAGTCTTCCAGTTTGAGGCCCACTAATGAACATAAGCTGATCCAGCATTTGAAGACTTTATAAGAGCTGGAGTTAATTTCTGGAAACAGACTTCATTCAGCAACAACTTTGAACCCCAAGACTGAAATCCAAGACCCTGATTCCCTGAATATATCAACTCTCATAAAGATTATCTGCCTGGCCAAGGAGCAAGGTAGTTTGCATGGCTAGGACACAGAATTGGAAGTTAGCAAGAGCGCGTTCAAGACCCAAGTGCTGCTGTGGGATGGGGTTGAGCTCCCGTCCTTCACTCCAGCTCCTGCCATGGACATTCCCTGGGCCATGGTGATGTCATTCCTATCAACCCGGAAGTGCCTTGGTATTTCTAACCTGAGTGCTGTGCTATCTTCTTTCCTTTATCCTTTGTTTCCTGGACTATCTTAGATAATTTTGACCCCAGTACATTAATAGGACTGATTTCCTGGCTTCCTACATCCTGCATCTACATGGAGGGAAGTGTGTAGTGGGGGATCTCAGGGGCTTCCACAAAGAAGAGGGAGTCAAGCTATTCTCCAAAGCGCCTGAAGGCAGGACAAGAAGCAACGGATGGAAACTAACTAAGGAGAGAAGCAACCTAGAACTAAGGAGAAACTTCCTGACAGTTAGAACAATTAACCAGTGGAACAACCTGCCTCTAGAATGCTCCAACACTGGAAATTTTTAAGAAGAGACTGGACAGTCATTTGTCTGAAATGGTATAGGGTTTCCTGCCTGAGTAGGGGGTTGGACTCGATGACCCCCAAGGTCCCTTCCAACTTTATTGTTGTTGTTGTTGTTGTTGTTGTTGTTGTTATTATTATTATTATTATTATTATTATTATTATTATTATTATTATTATTATTATTATTATTATTATTATTATTATTATTATTATGGATCATCGCACAGTCAGCCAGATGTTCAGACTGGATTTGGCATTTTGTCTACCTATCGAGTCCTTATCAAGGACCTGGGATAGGCAGATGTGGATGTTTGATGGTATTACAGA
>NW_015412866.1:0-1828 GCF_001527695.2 Protobothrops mucrosquamatus | reverse complement strand
TACGACCACAACTGAGCCCAAAATTTATGTTGCTAAGCGAGACGGTTGTTAAATGAGTTTTGCCCCATTTTACGACTTTTCTTGCCACAGTGGCTAAGCGGATCGCTGCAATTAAGTTGCTAACCTGGTATGTTCAGGAGAAAGAGAGAGAGAGAGAGAAAGAAAGAAAAAGAAAGAAAGGAAGGAAGGAAGGAAGGAAGGAAAGAAAGAGAAAGAAAAAGAAACAAAAAGAAAGAAAGAAAGAAAGAAAAAGAAAGAAAGAAAAAAGCTCTCCATGATATATACAGTATAATCTTTTTCACACAAACTTTGTGAACTCCAGAACTGAATCAAAGCTCATTCATCATTTCCTAATCTTGCAACCCACATCGGGGGAACCGGATCCAAAATTTATGAGGAATCAAAAAAGACGCACTTCCTTTTTTTTGGGGGGGGGGGAACATAAACAATTTTGGAAGGACATGCCTGTGACCTACAGCTGCTGGGTTGAGTCATCGTGATTTCGGAGAATTTGCTCTCTCGCACGATGGGGCGAAAAGAAATCTTAAATTTGGTTTGCCTTCATTCTTCCCCCCCCCCCTAATTTCGATCTCGCTGTCAACACGCTAGTCTATGTGGCATGTATTCATAATCATAAGAATATCACAAGGGAAGGAAACAATGGAAGCACAGACCGCCTCAAGCGAGTGACTCAGAAAACACCCTAAGGACCAGTAATTAAGAATAAATCACAATTCATATAAATGATACTAAAGATAGGAGGAGGGGGACAGCACTGCCTAGAAGTAGAATCTAGTATTAACTATGGAAAGGAAGCTGGCCTGTTCTTAGAGAGTCCTTGATTTACAACCGTTCCTTTAGTGACCGTTCAAAATTGGCCCCGAAAAAAAAGATGCTGAGACTCTGGAAAGAGTGCAGAGAAGAGCAACAAAAATGATTAGGGGACTGGAGGCTAAAATGTAGGAAGAACGGTTGTGAGAACTGGGCATGGCTAGTCTAGTGAAGAGAAGGACCAGGGGTGACAGGATAGCACCGTTCAATATTTGAGGGGCTGCCACAAAGAAGAGGGAGTCAAGCTATTCTCCAAAGCACCTGAAGGCAGGACAAGAAGCAACGGGTGGAAACTACTCAAGGAGAGAACTAAGGAGAAACTTCCTGACAGTGAGAACAATTAACCAGTGGAACAACCTGCCTCCAGAAGCGGTGAATGCTCCAACACTGGAAGTTTTTAAGAAGAGACTGGACAGCCATTTGTCTGTAATGGTTCTAGGGTCTCCTGCTTGAGCAGCGGGTTGGACTAGATGACCTCCGAGATCCCTTCCAATTCTGTTATTCTTTTCTTCAGTGACTCCAGGTCCCATTGCCCCTGCTTACAAAATGGTTCAGGTCAAATCAAGAAGAATGTTTTTCTTCTTCTTTTTGGGGGGGGTTGGGTTGGGGGGTGGGGAAGCTGTTCTGCTTAGCTTCTTGGCTATCCCTGCCTTTCAAAGTCAGATTCAGAATGGCTGAACCAGCACCCCTTCTTTTTTTTCTTTTTCTTTCGCTCTTCCCTCCCTTCTTTCCCCTTCTTCCCTTTTTCTCTCCGTCTTCCTTCCTTCCTCACTGTCTTCTTACTCCTTTCTTTCTTTCTTTCTTTCTTTCTTTCTTTCTTTCTTTCTTTCCTTTCTTCCTTTTTTCTTTCTTTCTTTCTTCTTTCTTTCTCTTTCTTTCCTTCCTTCCTTCCCTTCTCTCTTCCCTCCCTTCTTTCCCCTCCTTCCCTTTTTCTCTCCGTCTTCCTTCCTTCCTCACTGTCTTCTTACTCCCTTCTTCTTTCTTTCTTTCTTTCTTT
>NW_015412865.1:0-1828 GCF_001527695.2 Protobothrops mucrosquamatus | reverse complement strand
CATGTCTCATCTTATCCATCTATCCATTCAACCAACCATATTTGCCGGTCTGTCTGTCTTATCTACCTACCTATCTATATTCTACCTCCCTATAACTCTCCATCAACCTGTTCAATCTATCATCTCTATCTACCATCTATCTATCTATCTATCTATCTATCTATCTATCTATCTATCTATCTATCTATCTATCTATCTAATCTATCTACCTACCTACCTACCTACCTGTGTCTACCTAATCTATCTACCTATATTTATCCATCCACCCACCTAAGCTATCATCTATCTATCTAAATCTCTATCATCTGTCTGTCTATCGATCCATTCATCCATCCACCCACCCACCCAAGCTATCTTCTACCTATCTATCCACCCAAGCTATCTATCACCTATCTACCTAAATCAATCAACCAATCAATCAATCTATCTCTATCTATCCATCCATATATCTGTCCATCTAATCTACCTATCTATCCATCCACCCACCTAAGCTATCATCTATCCATCTAAATATCTATCCACCCAAGCTATCTATCATCTACCTACCTAAATCTATCTATCTATCTATCTATCTATCTATCTATCTATCTATCTATCTATCTATCTACCTACCTACCTACCTACCTATCTCCCTCCATCCATCCAATCTACCTACGTATATATCCATCCATCCATCCATCCATCCATCCACCTAAGCTATCATCTATCTAAATATCTATCCAACCAAGCTACCTATCATCTATCTACCTAAATCTATCTATCTATCTATCTATCTATCTATCTATCTATCTATCTATCTATCTATCTATCTATCATCCATCCATCCATCCATCCAATCTACCTACCTATATATCTATCCATCCATCCACTCTCCTGCTATCATCTACCTAAATATCTATCCAACCAAGCTATCTATTCTTTATCTACCCCCCCTCTCTCCCTATCATCTATCTTACACCTATCTCTCTCTCTGAATCTGATTAATCAACTTGCAACCTCAGCATATCCAAGACCTCTTTAGAGCAGGGGTCCCCAACCCTCGGGCCGTGGCATGCCACCAACCAGTCCACACAAAAACCAGCAAAGCTCCACTCGTGGGACGCAGGCAGCACACAACACCGCGCCCTCTCCGGTCTACGGAAAAAACCTTTCTCCACGGAACCGGTCGCCGGTGCCCCAAAGGTTGGGGACCTCCGTTTCAGAGGGCAGAGAGACCAGGAGGCAAGGAGCTCATGTAGACCTGCCGTCTTCTCTGGTGTGGAAAGAGCCTCTCCGGAGGGGTGACCCTGTGGGGAACAAAATACCTGTTTCCTCGTCTCTGGGAGGACGTTCCCGTCCAGGAATCCCAGCGGGCCCGTTCCAGCTCTTCAAATTTTTGGTGGTGGTTCAGGTAGGTTTCATCCGAAGTGTCTTCCAGCTAGGAGAGAAAGGGAGTTCGGGTCAAGAGGTCGGCAGTCAACTGCAGAAGTGGTGGGGAGAGAAGGAAGAGAAGGAGGAGGAAGGCAAAGAGGAGGACGACGACTGTGGGGTCCTTGATGCTCTCTGAGCTGGGTGGTTTCCTTGCAGACGTTTCATGACCCAACTAGGGAACATCATCAGTGCGAGGAGGAGGAGGAAGGAAGGAAGGAAGGAAGGAAGGAAGGAAGGAAGGAAGGAAGGAAGGAAGGAAGGAAGGAAGAGCTGTGGGGTCCTTGATGCACTCCGAGATGGGTGGTTTCCTTGCAGACGTTTCATGACCCAACTAGGGAACATCATCAGTGCGAGGAGGAGGAGGAAGGAAGGAAGGAAGGAAGGAAGGAAGGAAGGAAGGAAGGAAGGAAGGAAGGAA
>NW_015412864.1:0-1828 GCF_001527695.2 Protobothrops mucrosquamatus | reverse complement strand
GAAGAGGGCGGCCGGGCGGTTATCTGATGATGCGATGAGCGAGGAATAGTAGTTAGTCCTAGCCACCCTCATCGCCACTAGGTAGGATCTAATATGTATCCTAACCTGTGTTCGGTTGGGTTCGGTTCGGCTGGCCCTCCAACTGCTCTCTAGGCTTCTTTTCCGACGTTTCATCTCTCTCAGCTCCTCGGTAAACCAGCCGTGCCAGCCTGTGTTCCCAACAGCTGAGTCTGAGGAATCTGAGGAGGTGGTGGAGGAGGCCTTTGAGGGGCCGTCAGGGTCAGAGGGAGGCTCTGATGAATTACAGGACTCACGGCTTGATGAAGAGCCTGGCCCCTCCAGTCGTGTTTCTGATGAAGCTCAACTGTGTGAAGAGCATGAATCAGATTCGGAAGGCTCACACCTGGATGTGCTAATTGCTGCTCGCAGGCGTCATCAATTAGCAAGAGAAAAACAATAGCAGTCTATGCGACAACTCCAAAGTAAACGGAGAAGGCAATGAGAGGCAATGTCCTGGGACTGCTGTATAAAAAGGGGAGGTGTGGGCAGTGCTGGTTGCTGAAGGCAACCGTTTGCAAAGTGCTTCTTGGAATCCTGGTCTGTTCGTCTTGTTTGCAACGTGTTCCTGTGGACTATTTCCTTCCTTTGGACTTGAGTTTTGCTGTTTGTGTGTTGGACTTATTAACAGGTTTGTCACCCAAATAAAAGGGATTTTGTTTTGTTTTAAAGTCTCCAGCCTATTGTATCAGCAGGGGTTTGGTCCTTGTGCCTCTAACAAGGACGGCAATAGGCTGGGATAGAACAGACACAGCCTCCTTCTTTTTCTGTTCCTAATATTGTTGACAAAAAAAAAATAGCTGGTTTTTAGTAGAATGTACAATGTAATTGTAGGAGATGACCAGGCTGAACCCAAGGAAGAGACTACACACTTCATGAGTCATGAGTCCCTAGGCACCCACAAGAGATTTAAGTCCAGCCCACCTTGAATTCCATTGACTCTTAAGTGCCACCAATTTGCTTTGACCGTTTGTAGTTCAGATTTTTGTAGAGAGCTTAAGGGTGCAATAAACCTTTATACTGATTTGAACTACTTGGACTTTTTTTATTTCCCTGGCATCTGACAGTAATGTGTTTGTAAAATGAAAAAAAAAAGTAAAAGTAATAGTTGACTCCTTAAGTCTTGTCAATCATTCGGTCACCTTGAATGCATCGCTATCACCTCCCAACACACACATAAACAAAGTGAAAGACACAGAGAGAAATACACACACACACACAAACACATACCTATTTGGAAGATGGACAGGTAAAATGACGTTAAGACTCTACAAAAAGTGCAGAGGAGAGCAACAAAGATGATTAGGAGACTGGATGATAAGATTGAATGGTTGCAGAAATTGGGTATGTCTAATCTAATAAAGAGGACCCTCCAGAAGTTGTGGAGGCTTTTAAGAAGAGATTGGACATCCATTTGTCTGAAATGGTATAGGGTCTCCTGCTTGAGCATTGCCATAATGGTTGGATTAGAAGACCTTCAGAGTCTCTTCCAACTCTGTTATACTGAATTGTTAAATGGAAGGGTCATGAGCGGGTGTTTGTATGTAGGTCTTTGCTCATTTAATTATATATATAATTAAAAAAGGTCGAACACCAAGAGTAAAAAGTACAAGAGTATTAAAATTTATTGGGCCAAGCTTTCGCCGGAAACGTCCGGCATCATCAGGGCCATGATACAGCAATATGGGAGGAGTCTTATATAGCATTGGAGTCTGCAGTCTGCATCCGGTACCGTGATCGTGTCATTGGACCCAGGTAATTTGATGAGGTC
>NW_015412863.1:0-1828 GCF_001527695.2 Protobothrops mucrosquamatus | reverse complement strand
AGGTAGGGACGTTTTTAAAAAGTAATTTTAATGGGAACACAGCAATCAATATTTGGCTTTTAATTAGGTTTTAGTGGGGTTATTTTGTGTATTTTTGTATGACTTTCTTTGTATCCTGTATATTGTATTTGTGTTTTTAATATGCTGTGAACCGCCCTGAGTCCTACGGGAGAAGGGCGGTATACAAATTAAATTAACCTTAACCTTAACCTTAACCTTCAATAAATGCCCAACACCTGCTGTGGTTTTTGCCTGGTGCACTTCCAAATGATTTTGGAATCTTGAAGTTGTTGTTGTTAATTACGAAGTCGTGTCCGACCCATTGCGACCCCATGGACAACGTTCCTCCAGGTCTTCCTGTCCTCTACCATTTTCTGGAGTCCATTTAAGTTGGGGCAAACAATTACAAATTACCCTTGCCCTCCCACAGAAGCCCATGGGAACTTAAAAACCATAGGCAACAAATATCTTACACACAGGTCATAACAAGTCATCAACCATTTGCTTCAGTTGTCTGAAAACTTAAGGCTCTATGGAACTGATGAAACAGTGCACCGCTGGACATGTTTTTTTTATAAAAGACCAAGGGAATACATGGAATATAGGGAAAGGAAATAATAATGATGAAAAAAAGTTCTACTGGATTTGAAAAAGGAATGTGTGAACCAAGTCTTCCAACTGCTATGCCATAGAAATAACATTACCAAAAAACACTTTGAGAATGAAAGAAAGAGAGGGGGGGAGGGAAAGGAAAAGAAAGAAAGAAAGAAAGAAAGAAAGAAAGAAAGAAAGAAAGAAAGAAAGAAAGAAAGAAAGAAAGAAAGAAAGAAAGAAAGAGCTAGTAAAGGAGAATATTTGCAGCTCAGGGTTGAGATGAGGGTCCTTGGTACTCTCTGAGCTTGATTGTTTTCTCGAAGATGTTTCATTATCCAAACTAGGTAACATCATCAGTGCTAGTAAGGAGTTGGGTCTCAGTTTGGTCTCAGTTTATATTCTAGTGGCTTGCACTGTCAATGTTGGTAGGGATGGTCCAAAGAAACAACTGTTTGTTATCCTTGCATGTATGTACTTTTAATGCTTTAATTATGTATAGCACGGGTGTCAAACTCACCACGTCACGTGATATGTCATGATGTATCGTGACTTTTTTTCACATTGCCAGACCTGGAATGGGTGCAGCCTCTGCATGATGCAACCGGCCCATGGGCCAACAGTTTGACACCCTGATATATAGTTTGATTTAACTTTGCATTTATCTGTACCTTTAATATGTTTATATGTGCATATACTGTATATATGAATGTGTATGTGTGTGTCCATGAAATATATATGTCCAGGAAAAGATAGGAAGGAAGGTGATTAGTGATTGCTTTTGTGGAACAGAAAGCTGGAAAGCAAAGCAGCAAGAGATGGAAGGACATAGCAGCCTGCAGCACAAGCTAAATCCTTTCCAAAATTTTGCCAAATTATCTCAATCAAGATAGGTTATTTTCTTAAGCTATCTTCCATTTAAAGTTAACATGAGTACAAGACAACAGCAGTTTAAATATGCAGTGAAGATATGCTCACCTCCTCAAACTTTTAAAGGCCAACAAATTCTAGATATATTTATATCTAGGTTTGATACTGTGTAGGTCAGATTGATGCTGAAGAATTGATGCTTTCGAACTGTGTTTGTCTTGAGAGTGCCTTGGACTGCTAGGAGATCAAATCAGTCAATCCTACAGGAAATTAACACTGACAGTTCCTTAAAGGACAGATACTGATTGAAGCTCAAATGCCTTGTCCAGCTAATGAGAAAAGAGGACTCATTGGAGATGACCCCATG
>NW_015412862.1:0-1828 GCF_001527695.2 Protobothrops mucrosquamatus | reverse complement strand
CACTGCTTTACAGCCCTCTCTAAGTGGTTTACAGAGTCAGCCTATTGTCCTCCAACAGTCTGGGTCCTCATTTTATCGACCTCAGAAAGATGGAAGGCTGAGTCAACTTTGAGGCGGGCAATGAGCTTAATTAACCTGCAACACTGCTTTCTAACCACGGTGCTACCGTGGCTCTTTCTGAGGTGGTGATAAAAATGCAGTTGTGTTTTCAAAGCCATTTGAATTGCAATGGAATTACAAAGGCATCTTCTCTAGAATTTGTTGTTGTTGTTGTAGTACCATTCTGGAACATTATAGTTTGCTTCATTGATGCCAGGGGGAGAAAGAAAAGCAGCAGTTCTGAGGTTCGCAAAGTTTCATGTGGTTCAGCTTCCAGTTAAATCAGTTTGCTCTTAGGACCACCCGTTTAATGCATGCCAGGGATTTTGGCAACTTGTATTGTGTACTAAGAACTCCTCTCCTCCTCAGTGTTACTTATATTTCTGAGGTTGCACGCTCCAGTGTTTGGGTAACAAGATTTAATACCAAGGCTGAGTCTTGTTTAGGCATAGAGATGTCTACCGAGCATTTGGCACCTTAAAAGCACAGAATAGTGTAAGATGGTCAGATATGGTTATTGTGTTGCAATATCTTTTGTGGTCGCAAAGATTTTATTGCTACAGTTTTGTTTATTTGTAAGGCCAAAATATCTGTGGTGGGCTTGGCAACTTATAAGTCTCTTTCCAACCTGAAACATTAGCAGTAAAAAGGAGAGAATGTGAAGTGTGACATGAATGGTATTAGTCCAATCAACATCCATTCAAAGGATCTAAAACGTCCTGAGAATCAGTCTACTCTTAGAATCACAAAGATTCAGGAGATTTCAGTCCTTCAAGAGACTTTCTCATTATTTTTTTAATGCTATGGAGAGCTCTCCCCATTCTCTATTCCAGTAGATTGCCAGGACTTCACATAAGTAAAAGCATAAGGCCCTTATTGACAGTAAGAACTGATTATTATTATTATTATTATTATTATTATTATTATTATTATTATTATTATTATTATTATTATTATTATTATTATTATTATTATTATTATTATTATTATTATTATTATTATTATAGTTGGAAGGGACCTTGGAGGTCATCTAGTCCAACCCCCTGCTCAGGCAGGAAACCCTATACCATTTTGGACAAATGGCTGTCCAGTTTCTTCTTAAAAACTTCCAGTGTTGGAGCATTCACAACTTCTGGAGGCAAGTTGTTCCACTGATTAATTGTTCTAACTGTCAGGAAGTTTCTTCTTAGTTCTAGGTTGCTTCTCTCTTTGGTTAGCTTCCACCCGTTGCTCCTTGTCCTGCCTTCAGGCGCTTTGGAAAATAGCTTGACTCCCTCTTCTTTGTGGCAGCCCCTGAGATATTGGAACACAGCTATCATGTCCCCCCTCGTCCTTCTCTTCATTAAACTAGACATACCCAATTCCAGCAACCGTTCCTTATATGTTTTAGCCTCCAGTCCCCTAATCATCTTTGTTGCTCTTCTCTGTACTCTTTCTAGAGTCTCAACATCTTTTTTACATCGTGGTGTCCAAAACTGGATGCAGAATTCCAAGTGTGGCCTTCCCAAGGCATTGTAAAGTGGTATTAACACTTCACGTGATCTTGATTCTATTCCTCTGTTAATGCAGCCTAGCACTGTGTTGGCTTTTTTGGCAGCTAGGCCTCAGCTAGGCCTTTTGTAACAGAGCCTGGGAAGTATTCAAAAAGAGAGAAAGGGGAAAAAAGGGAAACAGAAGAAAGAGGCTTGGCTTCCTAGATGACTAGCTGGAATTTCTTGTTCCTTGTTTA
>NW_015412861.1:0-1828 GCF_001527695.2 Protobothrops mucrosquamatus | reverse complement strand
GTAGGGATGATTTTAAGAAAATTTTAATTGACACACAGCTTCCAATATTTGGCTTTTAATTTGGTTTTATGGGGTTTTTTTGTTTTTTGATGTATTTTGTTTGTATCTGTTTTAATATGCTGTGCACCGCCCTGAGTCCTACGGGAGAAGGGCGGTATATAAATTAAATTATTATTATTATTATTATTATTATTATTTCTTTTTCTTGTTGATAAGCCTTAATTGTCAACTGAGAATCCCCTTTCACACTACCCAGTATAATTTTTTATGTGCATGAGGATCAGGAACTGACATTAGAACAATTGAGAATCTATATCCATTGCTAATCTACCAATGATATTTAAACTGTAAGATTTTTTTAAAAAAATCTGATGCCAAAATACTTTACAGATCCTATGTTTTAAATAAAATTATTCATGGTGTCTTGATTGCTCTCACTGAAGAGGCTGATTCTACCACTATTTTATAATGGAAGGGGGGAAAGCATGAATTAATTTTAAAAAAACCTTTAGTACTGAATTTGATGCCTAGACTGTCTTTCAAAAAAAAAAGATTGATAAAGGAAACTCCAAAGAAAGGACTAACTTGAAAACTGTTAGGATGTTGCCCTTGTCTATAGTACAGGTAGTCCTTGACGTACGACCACAATTAGGCCCAAAATTTCCATTGCTAAGTGAGTTTTGCCCCATTTTACCACTTTTCTTGCCAAAGTTGTTAAGTGAATCACTGCAGGTATTTAGTAATACAATTGTTAAATGAATCTGGCTTCCCCTTTGACTTTGCTTGTCAGAAGGTCGCAAAAGGGGATCACATGATCCAGGGACACAGCAACCGTCATAAATATGAACCAGTTGCCAAGTCTTCTGAATTTTGATCATGTGACCATGGGGATGTTACAATCGTCATAGATGTGAAAAACTGTCATAAGTTACTTTTTCCAGTACTGTTGTAACTTTGAACTGTCACTAAATGAACTGTTGTAAGTTAAGAATTACCTGTAATGAGCCAGACAAGTTTTTATGGGCTGACTTTATTTTTGCTACAGTTTGAGATACATTACCAAAAGAGTGTAATAATCAAGTAAAGATATTTCATTGGAAGACAGATGCAAATTAATTTATTTGTTTACTTGTTTGTTTATCAAATTTATATGGAACCTATCTTGTAGCATTCTGGGCAGTTTACAAAGTGATAAAAAGATAATATTAAACAATTAAAATTAATTGAGATTAAATAAAGACTGTGTTTGATTAATAATTATCCATTCATTTGAGCCCAAAGAAACATGAAACAGCAATTAAAGTAGTAATTTCTTAACTAATAGCAGAAATAAATTTGTAAAACTGTGAATTTAGGGCTAGTATATTGGTGAAAATAGCATTCAGAAAAAATGTGAGAAATAGAATATGAATTAAATGTGCCTTACAAATATAAGCTTAAATATAATGATGCTGTTCCTTCATATTGAATTTTCTAGTACTAGTACGTGGGTATATTTAGAACAAAAACCTTTTGAGAGGATTTTAATGACTTCAGCAACAATAGACTGCCTTTGAATTTAAACAATGGCTACCTGTACATCTATGGAAACGTCTGGCTAAGCAGAGTCCATTTATCAGCATTCACACCTTTGATTTCTAGCTACAGTACAAAACCATGATATTTTAATTTTACTGGAAACTGAACTTCTTCACTAGCTACATTTCTTTCATTCATAAAATCTGTACAATCATTTGTGATCTTCTATGTAGTATCACAAGTAATTTTTCTAACAAACCCTGCTGAAAAATACCAAATTCTTGGGAAGAAAAGCAAAGCTTAATCCTTT
>NW_015412860.1:0-1828 GCF_001527695.2 Protobothrops mucrosquamatus | reverse complement strand
CCCTCCTAGGCTTAACCCTGATGGGCTGTACCGTTGGATCCAACTTAAGTGAAACAGGAGGTCCTGTGTAGGACCCAAGTTTAGAGCTGAACACATCTGCAAACTCCTTGCATACATCAGCAAGGGTCTGTGTTTGCAATTTATTCAGTCCAGTTACCTGAATTCCCAAGGCCTCAAACCAATCGAGTCCAATGAGACTTGTTCGTTCACCCCCTACAACCAACACGTCTAGGGGGCCTGCAAAATTCTTGTACTGTACACTAAGGGTGGCCTCCTCCTTAACGCACACTTTAGAATTTTGGAAATCCGTAAGGATTACATTAGAGGGCCTTAGGGGCACTTTCTGGCCACTGCTGCTGCAGACTTTGTGAAATGTATTGAGGGAGATTATGGATAGGGCAGACCCTGTGTCAAGTTCCATTGATAATGGAATTCCCTGCAATTTCACTTTAAGTGTTAGTTTCTTTTTAAGGGGTTTGTGTGTGCCTATTCTTAAAATGTTCTGGCATGTTGCACAGAACCCCACCCTGTTTTGGCTGGGCACCCTGGTACCTTTCAGATTCAATTCTTCCTTCGGTTGTACCTTCTGTCGACCCAGGCAGACCGCAGCGATGTGGCCCTTCTTCCCACACGCTCGGCAAATGGCGGAACGGAACCGGCATTCAGCTCGCTTGTGGCGACCACCACATCCACAGCAACGGAGCTCAGCTGGGCCCTTGTCCTGACGATCCTTGGACTTCCTTCCAGCAGCTTGGTAAAGCTTATCCACCTCTTCTTCAGGATCTTCGTCCGACTCCTTGCGCACGTCTTCCTTGTGAATAGTGGCGGTCTCAGGAGCGTTTCTCTTGGGCCGCATGTTCTTGACCGCCCCGCCGGCAGCTTCTTCAGCCGAAACCTCCCGCAGAGCATCTTGGAAGGAAACATCTTCCCTGGCGAACAGTCTCTGCTGCAATTCTGTGTTTCTCAGCCCGCATACAAAACGATCGCGAAGTCTTTCTTCTAAGTCCTTGAAGTCGCACGGTTTAGCTGCTCTTCTCAAGGCCGCACGTAGTCTTTTGCTGATTCTCCGACTCGCTGATCTCTCTGTTGAAATGTGTGCCTCCAAGCCATGACTGATTGCTTGGGCTGGAAATGTTCCTTTAAGGTTTTCTTGAGGTCGGAGTACAACACCGTTTCCAGCGAGACTGAGGAGATTAAACTCTCGGCGATCTCAAAGGCGTCTTGCCCACAAACGCACAACAATGTGGCAGCCTTTAAGCCTTCCTCTCGAATCTGGTTGATGCGAAAATACGTCTCGACTCTTGCCACGTAAGATTCCCACCTCTCGGGGTGAGAGACGTCGAAAGCCTCTAATTGCCCAACCTTTTCCCTCAAGACCTGGCTGTTTCAGCAGGCAGGACTGGCCTAGGGGTAATTTTAAATTGGTTTTAATTGAATTTTAGTAGTGCGGCCAATTCGAATATTTATTTTTAATTTATCTTAGATTTGTATTTTGTTTAATTGTTTTAACTGGCTGTAAGCCGCCCTGAGTCCTCCGGGAGAAGGGCGGGGTATAAATGAAATAAATCTTAAAATCTTAAAAATCGATGATCAAGATTCCTTCTTCTTTGGTTGCACGCACCCTCCAGTGATTTCGGACTGGCAAGATAACGCTGACTTCCACGCCGTTTCTTTCCCGGACTTCTTTGGGTGAGTCTTCTAGCTTTTCTTAGCTGTAGAGACTGAATCCCACCTTCGTCGCCAGTGTTAAGTTCTGGGAATAATGGCACTTGAGACGAAGCATATCCAACAAGTCTTTATTGTTTGCTCCATTCTACGAACAACCAGA
>NW_015412859.1:0-1828 GCF_001527695.2 Protobothrops mucrosquamatus | reverse complement strand
CAATCACCAGGTGACGGTGAGTTCTAGTCCCACCTTAGACCTGAAAGTTGGCTAGCAACTGGGCCAGTTGCTGTCTCTCAGATCAACCCACCTCCCAGGGTCGTCGCTGTGGGGAAAAACAGGAGGAGGAAGGAGTATTAGATATGTTCGCCGCCATGAGTTACTTATAAAATAATAAAGACCGGATTTTTTAAAAAAAATCAAAGAAATAAACAAATAAATAAACAATTCACTCATTTGCGCAACCTCAAGGTTGAGGAGGAAAGATGTTTGCCTCTGACCTTGTAGGAAAAGAAGTTTATTCCTGCTGCAGGGAGAGTTTTAGCAAATGGACATGAGGAGAAGCCTATATACTCTGCAGGAACAGGTGTATTTATTCTCTTCAGTTACTTATTAAGAAGAAGAAAAAAAAGATATAAAGCCACCTAGCTTTTTAAGATAGGCAGCAAAGGCCTCTCAAATAGTTGATAAGCATCTGAGTTACTGATTAACTCTTTCGCAAGGTTCTGCAGCGGTAAGAAGATTAATCTGAAACGGAGACCAAAACACAGGACTGTGCCAAAAAAAAAAAGAAAGAAAGAAAGAAAGAAAAAAGGGGTTCAAAAGTTTACAGCAAGATGTTGTGCTTCGGGAAGACTTTCAGAAGTTTTAGCGTAATGCAACTCCACTGCCCTCCATGGACTGGAATAATTATGTGAATTCTGCTTGAGCCAGCGTTAGTGCCCGACCGAGACAACAAAAATGGGATGGAAACAAGATTAGGAAAAAAAATTCAGGCCCATGGGCTGTTTTTCCTCACCTTACTGGACAGGTAAGTCCTTCTCAAATGAAGGCAAATATATTTGTCCCAGGATAATGCTGCAGGAGCCAATCTGAGTCGATCGCTGGGATCAGAGATTTATTTTTCCAAGTTTTCAGGCTGATGCTGGAGCCCATTCTCAGGGAACTTATCTCTCTCCAACATGTTTATGTTTATTTAAATTTGTATACCGCCCTATCTCCCTTACGGGACTCAGGGCGGTGAACAGGCGATAATAAAAATCACAATAAATATCTATTCTAAAATCAGATTAAATAAATAAAGGCCTGCTCTAAAATACCCCATAAGACCTGTACTAAAACATAATTAAGACTACGCCAGGCCGGCCGCACGGAATATGTGCACTGGGCCGTTCTATTTATATGGTGCCTGGTTGCGTATAGTTTTAGTTGTTAAATAGCGGCGATTAAGTCATTGATTGTTGTTTCCTTAGGCCGCTGTGCCCTCAGCTCCTCAGAATCTGATAAGTTGGGGATAAATCAACACTTTTGTTGACTGACAAGGGGCCAGTTTCCCACGCTTCACTCATTTCTCTGGCTATTTTTGTCCCTGCTCGGCCAACAATCATAGTTGCTGCAAAACTGAATGCATGTCCTTGTTAAGTCCTTGTTACGTTTAGGGGACTGGAGGCCAAAGCATATAATAATAATAATAATAATAATAATAATAATAATAATAATAATAATAATAATAATAATAATAATAATAATAATAATAATAATAATAATAATAATAATTTAATTTATATACCGCCCTTCTCCCGCAGGACTCAGGGCGGTGCACAGCATATTAAAACAAATACAAATACGAAATACAAAAAATATAAACCCCTATAAAACCAAATTAAAAACCAAATATTAGAAGCTGTATTTCCTATTAAAATTATTCTTAAAATCATCCCTAAGTAAAATCCTCCCTAGGTCAGGCCCGCTTGCTGGAAAAGCCATGTCTTGAGGGCGCGGCGGAAAGTAAGGAGATCCGGAATCATCCGGATCTCGGGGGGTAGTT
>NW_015412858.1:0-1829 GCF_001527695.2 Protobothrops mucrosquamatus | reverse complement strand
CTTGGAGGTCATCTAGTCCAACCCCCTGCTCAGGCAGGAAACCCTATACCATTTCGGACAAATGGCTGTCCAGTCTCTTCTTAAAAACTTCCAGTGTTGGAGCATTCACCGCTTCTGGAGGCAGGTTGTTCCACTGGTTAATTGTTCTAACCGTCAGGAAGTTTCTCCTTAGTTCTAGGTTGCTTCTCTCTTTGGTTAGTTTCCACCTGTTGCTCCTTGTCCTGCCTTCAGGCGCTTTGGAAAATAGCTTGACTCCCTCTTCTTTGTGGCAGCCCCTGAGATATTAGAACTCTGCTATCATGTCTCCCCTCGTCCTTCTCTTCGTTAAAGTAGACATACCCAATTCAGCAACCGTTCCTTATATGTTTTAGCCTCCAGCCCTGATCATCTTTGTTGCTCTTCTCTGTACTCTTTCTAGAGTCTCAACATCTTTTTTACATCGTGGTGACCAAAACTGGATGCAGTATTCCAAGTGTGGCCTTACCAAGGCATTGTAAAGTGGTATTAATACTTCACGTGATCTTGATTCTATCCCTCTGTGTTATATCTGTGTTAGCAGATTATATTCTGATTTATCCAGGGAACAGGGCGTGATGAACTTGGGTGTTTCTTGTGGGATATTAGCCAAGATTATTACACAAAAAATGTCCAGTGCAATCAAGGAAAACTCCGGTTCCCTCTCAAACATGTAAAACAAAGTGGAATTAATGGGTGAACACAGGCTTCTCAAGTGAAAATCGAAGAAAAAGCATCACTGATTGAAAAATACAATAACACACAGGATTATTTATTATTCATACACTTGATATCTCAGAGCCAAAACAGAAATTCAATAGTAGACTCAAGCGTTAGAAATATGTTGTCTGTTCCCGTGTAATATGAATCACTTACAGTATATCACCTTTTAATCTTCCCATTTTTTTTAAAAAAAAAAAACCTCATTCATTTGAAAAACTTACAGAAACCCTTCAAACTGTATATTAAGATAGTTACTCCACCACCACCACCCCAAATAAAGCCTGCCTTTGCTTTTTTCAGCTAGGCAAAATGCTCAGTCACATGGAATTAGTGGGCTGGCATAGTTCAGTGTTTTCTTGTGAGCTGGATAGCATAGCTGTTAATGTCACTGGGTGAGAATTGGCACTTTGCTTTTACATATGGTCTGACTGTGAAGCCCCAGTGAAATTTCACCTGTCCCTAAAACCAGGGCATGGACAAACACTGAAACCACAAAACTGATATGCCATCAATGGCAGAGCCAGCATTACATTCTTTACAATATCGATCAGTGGAAAACAGACACGATTGTGGCAATACTGAGAGGAAACCCTGCATTAACTTACAAATGCCTCTAGGAGGCAGTATAGTCAGGTAAATCTGGCACAAAGGGAAGGAAAAAAAAACATGTCTTCACCTTATTCTACAATAGAACCTTGATCGATTGCTTAACTTCTAAGACCAATTAAATGAGAGGTTGATAATTTAAGCTAGTTTATCAATTTAAGCTGATAATTAATGCCACTGGTTTTTTCCCCTCCAACTTAGACAAAACAGTCCGAAGCAAGGGTGATTAACTTTGTGGCAAAAAAAATTAGAAGACTGGCCCTTTTTCTGCAAGTAGCCTATTTCCAATCCAATCTATTTGCCACCTTCCTAATGATTGTCAAAAGAAATCCTTTGGTTTGGCCTAAACCAGGGGGTAGGCAACCTTGGCTCTTTTATGACTCGTGGACTTCAACTCCCAGAATTCCTGAGCCAGCCATGCTGGCTCAGGAATTCTGGGAGTTGAAGTCCACGAGTCATAAAAGAGCCAAGGTTGCCTACCCCAC
>NW_015412857.1:0-1829 GCF_001527695.2 Protobothrops mucrosquamatus | reverse complement strand
GCCTTTCCCCCTTGGCGGGGTGGTCTTTTGCAAAGTCTTTTGCTCGGATATTGTAAGTCCACAGCAGTGCGGGCGGCAGCAGCAGCGGCAGCGTCTCCCGCTCCGAATCCCAGGCTGGAGTCAAGCCCTTTTCAAAAGCGCCGGCTCGGGAGCGAAAGCAAAAGGGGCGGGGGAGTGGGGCTTCGTTCACGCGCGGATCCCCTACGCTCGTATTTATTTACCGTATTATGCCCCGGCTGGTGGCGGCGGCAATGAGCTGGGCGGCTGGGACCGCCAGCCGAACGCCGCCGCCGCCCAGCTCATTGTCACCGCCGCCGCAGCAATCAGCTGGGCGGCAGCGGCGGCGGCGTTCGGCTGGCATTTCTCAGCACACACATTTTTCCGCCTGGGCTAATCAGCCTCTTTGCAACCCCACCCCTTAAAAAAAAGAGAGAGAGAAAAAAAAATATGAAAGAGAGGAGTAAGAGGCCTCTTCTAACCACGGCCGAGTTCATCTCGCCTAAGGCTGTTGACGGCCTCAAATTAAAAAAAATGGTCGGCTTTTTTAAAAAGGCGCAAGAAAAGGGACACCCCAGAGCTTCTATCAGATTTAACCCCAGCTTATTCTGACACATTGGAGACTGTCTTTCGCTTTCGCTTCTACTAGAGGCGAGGGGGATTTTGAAGGGTAGGCGGAGAGATGAATTTAAAACAAAAAAAGGAAAAAAAAACCCCAAGCTGATGTCTCTCCCTTAGAATAAATGCCAACAGCAAGCACGAATGACCGGCAACTTCCCCGCCCTTTCTTTCTCCCCGTTTTCCTTTAAAACACAAAAACACACACACGCACACAAAAACCCGATTATTACCCGGTTAGGTTAATAAAATCTCGGAGAGCACCAAAAACTCCGGCGCTCAACCTTGGAGAGTCTCTCCGATTGAGGGAAGGGAAAGGAAAACAAAAAAAACACACAACCCAAACTTTTGTAGAAACTTTTTTTAAATGTGTCTGTGTGTGTGTGTGTGAGAGAGAGAGAGAGAGGGAGGGAGGGAGGGAGGGAGGGAGAGCGAGAGCGCATGCAGAAGCCCAGAAGAGAGACTAGATTGATAGTAGGATCTTATTTCAAGACTTGTGAAGAGTCAGGATATTCCACCATAACTAATAAGTATTTTAAATAAAATAGATGGGTAGTCTTTATATCCCACTCAATGATACTCAGCCTTCCAGTATCTACCACTTGAAACAAACATGTCACTGGTCCTTCCTACATCTTTGTTGTTCACAGACAACAAAATGTGTTTCTCATACAAACTAATTATTTCCTAGTAATAAATAAACCATTTGTGAGAAACAGAGAAGTTTAAAAATAAAACGGTCACAATTGATTAACAATAGAAGGATTAGCCAAGCCCTGCACGTAGGCACTAGATTTCAGGAGGCTTGGCTAGAAGACACACTTAACAAGACAAAAGGATGGCAGAGAGAAGTTCTGAACAATGTAACTGAGGATGATGTATTCTGGCTAGGCGGATCGGACAGATTGTGCCCCCGGAAGTCCTCTCAAATGGGACCAAGGGGAAGGGATGGGGGTGTCGCGATAGGAGTGTATATAATGTTGTGAGTTTGAATTTTTTGGTGTGGTCTCTGGGTTTAGAACTTCCTGTTGAAGTCTCTCACCAGGATCCACCGCACTTTGCAAACTGCTTTTCTATTTTCTGCAGAATAAACTCTTTTTCTTACCAATCCAATTTTGTTGGTATTTTAATCACGTTTCCAACAATTGGCGCCCAACGTGGGGCCTTGGGCATCTGTTCCTGCATCTTCGGGAGGCGAGGTCAACTGAGGAAGG
>NW_015412856.1:0-1829 GCF_001527695.2 Protobothrops mucrosquamatus | reverse complement strand
AAAACAGTTTGTTATTTATACTAACATACAGTTGTCATTTAATGACAGAATGATTGCAGTGACAAGAGAAAAATGCTACTTTATGACAGACGTTTTATATGCTGGTCCATTTGAGTTTTGCTTTCAGAATAACACTTATTCTAAAATCTCTGAAATGAAGATAAACCCTTATTAAAAAAAATAAGGACATTATCTAAATATTCAAAATAAATATGTTAACGCCCTATAGGGTTAATGGATTTGTTTCAATGCATTCATATTTTCTATGGAAGGGACCTCTGCTTCCTCCAATCCCAGTTATCCTATACTCTTTGCTGCTCTATGCATTTAATCAAAGCTGATTTGAAATTGTTCATATGTAGTGTATTTCATAGGCATAGTTGACTTTGTAATAGCAGTGATGCTATTTAAAAAAGAACACATTTGGATAAACCTGATGGCATGGAAGATATTTTATGTACATATTCTATGTACATTGTTGTGATTGTAACTGATATTACAACATGTCTTCTACTTAATGTATTATAGGGCAAAAAGATGGTACATTTATCTGTTTGTCAAATTTATATAGCCACCCACACATCTCATCAAAAGTAACTGGGCAGTGCACACTTTTTATATATACAAATTATGCATGTTACAAACATGGCATTATTGATATACATACAGAACCTAGTATTCAGCAATTTTAGCCACTATGCATGGACCACAAAGCAGATTTCAAAAAGGGCTAACAAAAAGGGCTAACAATTAGACCTTACTAACAATAAAAGCTGGATTTATTCATTACTTTTCATCCATTAATCATTGTGGTTAACTCCAATTAAGAAAAGTAAAAAATGCTATGGTCTTGCAGTATAGTGAACATAGGTTTGGGGTTAGAATCCATGCTAGGCATCCTTGGCCATATGTCAGAGTCCCAGCATTTCAGTGTACTTACCAGCACAATCAGTGTATCTACTCTGACTGTGCAATCCCAGGTTACTATTCCAATTCATCAAAACCTTAAACAAAGCATTACTTTGGAGCTCTGCAGAAAATTAAATTAGAATATATTTTAATTACCCATAAAACCATGTAATTACCCATAATACACCAGGGTGAAGCTATACTAAGAGCATTATGAGTTATTAAAATAGCAAGACAGTTTGCAATTGTCCCACACAAATTACTGTCTTCTGAATTACATGTCAGCCTGTTTACAGAGATTACCAAGATGAAAGGAATTTTGTTAGGGGCCAGTCAGGCCTGGAACTGTGTGGACTTCCCCAACCAGAACTTAGCTCGACCTTGCAGCTTGACTTGGCAAAAAGCTCACAAGCACAGCTCAGCTAGATCAGAATCTCTTTGCAGATAAGAATTAACCCATGGACAGAAATTATCCATTGCTGCCACAAGAAATCAGGACATTTATATATTTGTAAAGATTTAAACTTGAGCTTCTTCCTTCCATCATTATACATAGTGCAGGCTTTGGTTGCTTTGAAGTCATATGGTTGTGCTGTTTACATAGCAGACATCTCTACCCTGGGAACCGCTAATTCCTGGCTTGTCAGCTTCAATCCTTGCAAATCACTAATCAGCTGAGACCCCATAGGATAACATCTCTAAATTTACAAGAGATTATGGCTAGATAATAATAATAATAATAATAATAAATTTAATTTATATGCCGCCCTTCTCCCAGCGGGACTCAGGGCGGCGCACAACATATTTAAAACAAAACATAAATACATTCCCCCCCGATAAAACCGAATTAAATCAAATTTTAAAGTTGTGTCTCTGTCAAATTGTTAAAAGATAAACCCCAAATAAAATCCTCCCTAGGT
>NW_015412855.1:0-1829 GCF_001527695.2 Protobothrops mucrosquamatus | reverse complement strand
AAGGGGGAAAAATTACAGTGGGAGGTCCCAGAAGTCGTCTTCCAGGCTGCTCAGATCGTGCAGGGTGGCTTCCTCTTCGTCAGGAGAATCCTGTGAATGACAATGATTCCTCTTTAGCCATCAGGACAAAAGAGACTCAAAATTCCTTAAAAGGGGCCTATTGTATGGGGATGCCTGGGCAGAACAATGCTTCTGTTGCTGGATACATCTCCGGAATTGGTGGAATCCCCACGTCCGGCCCACCAATCCTCCAGAAAAGTAGGCTCTCTACTCTTTCCCTGTTAAAACCCTGTCCGGAAGCAGCAGGGTGCTACAGAGGATGAGGCAGAAAAAGGAAAGGCTTCTGGGTTACATTCATTTAGGACACCAGTCCACTGCAGCGGGGCCTTCCCTGGTGTTGGGTGCAGAGTTGGGTGCAAATAGTTAGCCTAACTATGTTGTCCCAAGGGCCAGGTTTCATCTTGTTCCAGGACCCAGAGCATTCCAGCACAGTTCACACAGGTTAGGAGAACTGAATAGAGGGCCTCCATCCCTCCCCAACAGAAAACACTTTGTCTTTCTTACCCAGGGACTGGAAGAGAGGTCGGCCTTGGAAGCCACTGCAACCTGCTCCAGGCTTTCCTCTGACTCCTCAGAGGAGTCCACCTCTTCCAGGCTGCTGGCCCAGGACCCCGCCAGTGCTTCCATCGAATCCTGCAAATGACAGTATTGAGGCTCAATCCAAAGTTCTCTGCATCCCAATAAGATGGGTGAAGCAGAGGGTGCATAGCCTCCATTGGCCCCATTGCCAAACCTTTCTTACCTCTGAGGAGGGCGTTACGTTCTCTTCTTCCACCACCATCTCGGTCCTGTTCAGAGGAAGAAGGTGAAATGTTTAAGGACAAGTTAGCTCAGCCTCTTCTTTTCAAGATGGGCAATTTAGCCTGCCCATCTTTTTCTACCCTGCAAGCTCCTAGTGAACAAGCAGGGGTCTTCACCCTCTGAGATGCTACCTACCGTGGAAGACAGGGACTCCCTCTTCGGCCATCACCCATTTCCCATTGCTGGGATAGCTCCAATGAATCCTGAAATAACAGTGCAGACATTATGTTAACATATCAACAAACCTGCTATGAAAAGGCTTCTGCTATTGCCATCGTGATGATCTGGGCAAGCCTTACCGATTCATTGATGATCTCAATAATAGTGGTGAGCTGCGGCCTCCATACTCTCTTGTCATTCCTGAGGAGAGAATGAAGGACCAATGATCAAAATTAGTCATGGGCCCTTTTTTAAGACTGGACACGTGGAGGCTTCAAGAGGCCTGCCAGCAAGCTTGCCAAAAGGGTTGCCCAGAGTCATTCCTCCTTTAGCAGAAGCAGAGGTAGAGGGTAGAGATGCCTCCCCTCTGCAAACAAAAGCTGAGGACACATACCTTGTCCAAAGAGGAAATTTCTCCTCCTTCCAGGGGCTCCGGGCAGTCACCTCATGACCCATCAATGCCTGAAAGTAACAATGGTTCATTTGAAGTTATAAATCAAAGTTCTCTCCATGTGATTGTCTGTATTCCCAGGAGAGGGGGGCTACATTGTAGAGGGCAAAGAGACAGCAGAATGTGGAATATTGGGCCAATAGGAAGAGGCTCAAAATGGCTGAAATGGTAAAGATTTTGGGTATCTGAAGAATTAATTAAATGAATAATTTTTATTAAAAGGAAGATTATTATAAATATAATAATGTTGTAATAATTGAAAACAATTGAATGATAATTAAGTAATTGAAGTTGTAAACCTTATTAAGGGTTCCAAATGATTTTTTATAGGTGTAGCCTCATGAAATGACAGAATTAA
>NW_015412854.1:0-1829 GCF_001527695.2 Protobothrops mucrosquamatus | reverse complement strand
TCTCCTCAGCCAAGATGTTTGAAAAGATTTTATGGGGAAAATGGGTTTTACAAGAAGCCTTTTGTATGCAATGCGTGGGAGGGATATTGGACACCCAATGAATCCTCGTTACAGCGATTCAGAAAATTACAAGGGAAATAACGGCAGTCTGGAGGAGAAAGCATGCTGCTGCTGTCCAGATTCGCTGTTTGATGTCTCCATTCCTGCTAGAACTTAACCCTTCCATCCTTTTCTTCTTCGTTTTGGAAGCTTTGTTTTCTCAGCTGAATGACAAGACAAGGAGAATTTGTGTGCCAAAGTCATTTTTTTCCAAAGGAACTTCCAATTCGAACCACCCCGAATTAGCAATGAGTGGATAAAGCTTTTCTGTATCACTACAAACAAGAGAGACACCACCCTGCCAAAAAAAAGTACGTATAGCCAAGGCCATGGTTTTCCCAGTTGCAATGTATGGCTGTGAAAGTTGGACCATAAGAAAGGCAGAGCGCAGAAGAATGGAGGCCTTTGAACTATGGTGCTGGAGAAGACTCCTGAGAGTCCCCCGGACTGCAATGCAATCAAACTGGTCAGTCCTAGAGGAGATCAACCCTGATTGCTCTTTAGAAGGCCAGATCCTGGAGTTGAAACTCAAGTACTTTGGCCACCTAATGAGAAGGAAGGACTCACTGGAGAAGAGCCTAATGCTGGGAAAGATGGAGGGCAATAGAAGAAGGGGACGACAGAGGATGAGATGGCTGGATGGAGTCACTGAAGCAGTACGCGTGAGCTTAAATGGACTCCAGAAGATGGTAGAGGACAGGAAGGCCTGGAGGAACGTTGTCCATGGTGTTGCGATGGGTTGGACACGACTTCGCAATTAACAACTATAACAAACAAGACACCATCCAGTGTGGGAGTGAAGCCCAATCCAGCCAAATCTAGCAGTCTTCCCTCTCGTGGCTTCCAATGAAAGAGATTTAAAAAACAAAGGACATTTAACAACAGGCTTTGATGAGGGTTTTATTTAGTGATTTGCATCCTGCCTTTACTCTTCTCACTTAGCAACATAAATTTTGGGCTCCACTGTGGTCGTAATTGGAGGATTACCTTTATACGACAGGGTTTTTCTTCCTATTTTGTATGCTTCGCCTCTGTGTGTGAGGTTTCTTTAACTCAGACATGTCAAACACAAGGCCTGGGGCCGGATGCGGCCCACGAAGTGGTTTCATGTGGCCCATGAAGCCATCCTGGAAACAGTGAGGGAACGGCCCCCGCTGCCTTGGCCTTGGCCCAAGCCGGCCGAGAGCGAATGTACAATTTTGTGGTGGCCATCTATGCTGAAACGCATTCAGTCTTAGCTCCACAAGGCCGTCTAGAAACAGCGACGACCCAACCCCTGCCGCGTCAGCCTCACCCCCAGGGTGCATGCTGGGGAGGTGTCACCCTTTGTGAGGAATGAAGAAATGGACCATGCCTTGGCGCTTGCCCCGGTCCCACCCCCTTCTGCCAGAGACCCTCAGATCTGTCCCACTCCTGCCCAGGCCCCCACAGGCACCCTTGACGCGAACGATGTAGAGCTGGCCACGCCCACCCAGTAGGTTACACCTACTCCAGCCACGCCCACCCAGTAGGCTGCCCCCCCCCCCCGAGAGCAACCGCAATGCCGATGCGGCCCTCAGTGAAATTGAGTTTGACACCGCTGCTTTAACTGAACTGTTCCTATCTGGAGCTGGGAGATGGGCTGGCATGTTTCTCTTATCCTCCAGTTTTACTTTGGCCATACAGACATCAAAGCTTATACATCACCGCTATTGATCTCTCCCTTGAGGAAGTGAAAAATGAAAGAAGAG
>NW_015412853.1:0-1829 GCF_001527695.2 Protobothrops mucrosquamatus | reverse complement strand
TTATCTATTTCATCTAATTGTATATTCTCAGAGGCATACAATTTAGAAAAATATTCTGTGAAGGCCCTTTTAATCAGATCCTGTTGAAAGACTTCTTTACCCTTATAGTTCATTTTCTCAATAAGTCTTTGTTTTTGTTTCTTACGTAATTGATACGCTAACCATCTTCCAGGTTTATCTGCATTGCAAAATGTATTATATTTCATATATTTCAGATTGATAGCAATTTGATCAGAAAGCAACATATTACACTGTTCTTTCAGCATTACAATAGATGCCTTTAAACTCTTATCCATTGGATTTAAGGAGAAAGCTTTTTCTTTTATTTTTATCTCTTGCTCAATATCTTTATAGTTTTGCTGGTGTTTTCGCTTATAAGCAGAGTTCATTGAAATTAAGGCACCCCTCATAACTGCTTTGCTTGCATCCCAAACCATCGATATAGGGGTGCCTTTATTCATGTTCAACGCGAAAAATTCTTTTAAATAATCCTTAAGTTTCTGCACATTTGTTTAATAATTCAATAAATTCTCATTCAGTCTCCAAGTCCTTCTACTACCTCCATCAGTTGAAATCTCCATCCATACAGGATTATGGTCCGACAGAATCTTAGGAAAAATCTTCACCTTCTTAACCCTAGGCATCAAGTCAGTAGTAATCAAAATAAAGTCAATTCTGGAGTAAGATTGATGCCTATCCGAGAAAAAAGTGAAATCACTTTCTCCCATATTCCTTTCACGCCATATGTCTCTTAACTCAAGGTCTTCCTGTAAAGCAAAAAAACTTTTAGGCAATTTAATTTGCATTGAAGTTTTAGCTGAAGTCTTTTTATCTCTTTTTGGATCTATTACACCATTCCAATCTCCCATCATAATAACCGATTTATAATCCCATTGCGTTATCTTTTGGTGCAAAACAGTAAAAAATTGCTTTTGTTGTTGATATAAATTTGGCGCATATAAGCCCACAAGAAGACTTTTTTTCCCATTCAAAATGGTTTCCACAAGTACAAATCTTCCTTCTGCATCAGCATCTATTAATTTTGGCATCAATTCCTTCTTAATATAGAGAACTACGCCCGCTTTTTTCTTTTGAGAGGAGGCTGCAAAATGTAAATCCAATTTAGGATTAAATAAGTACTTTTGATCTTTTAATGTAATGTGTGTCTCTTGTAAACATATAATATCATTCTTATGCTGCTTCAAGTAATAAAATATTTTTCTCCTTTTTTGTGGTGAATTCAATCCATTAACATTTAAAGTTATTAATTTAACCATCCTTTGGTTTTTGGAGCTTCTGGATCATCCCTTGAAGATCCATTGTAACAGATCTTTTAGGTCTGGCCCCTCCCACTGGCTCCGAAATAGTTGAACATGTTTGGGGCATAGCCTCTTTCTGTTGCTCTCTTTCCTTACGCCTATGAGCCACAAGTGTCATTCTCTGGTCTTTTGGGTCCTGTTTTGCCTCCAGCACTTGTAAATTCTGAAAATCTCCTGCAGATAGCAACATAGCTCCAGGTAAATCCACAATCAGTTGTTCTACTCCTTCTTCTGTTCCTTTAACTGGTGATATAGAAGATGAATCAGCTTTCAGAACCGTTAAATAAATTTTTTTTGCCTTCTGTAATGTGTTGAGTCTATAACGGTTCCCAGCAAATGTAAAGGCCATTCCAACTGGTATTTCCCATCTAAAAGGTATTTGCTGCTTCTTCAACTCTTGAGCCAAGAAAGCAAACTCCTTTCTTTTTCTTAAAATCTTTGAAGGTATTTCTTTCAAAAGTATAATATCCTGAGCAGCAATCTGAAATCTCTGTTGGTAAAAGGCCTGTA
>NW_015412852.1:0-1829 GCF_001527695.2 Protobothrops mucrosquamatus | reverse complement strand
GGGTCTGGAGAACAACACGCCTGACTTTGTCTGTTGCTTCGCCTCCGTCAGAACTGGGCATGTGCGGCCAGGCAGGAGGCGTGGCTATCTCAGACTTAGTCTTATTGGGTACAAGGGACTTCAGGAAACCCAATCAAGTGGATTATCCATCATCATGCTGAGAAATGGCGTTCAGGTAAGACCAACGCCCCTTTTATTAAGCACAGTCTTGAGAGAATACTGAGAAACCTAAGGCGTGGTGAATTCTGATCTGTGTATTCAACTATTTTGAAAATGTTAACTGTATTATGGAACGAGATCTAAGAAACAAAAGCAACTATAGTGCCAGGTACAAAGAAATTTGCTCTATATGGTCTAAAAGGGGAGAATCATCAGATTGCATTACTAATTGAAAATATTAATTATCCCTACAGCTATTGCCATAAAGAATTTCATTTATTTACTTCATTGTTACACCATCACATTTCTAATGGATTCTGGGTGGTGCTCAGCATTGAAATATATAACAAAACATAAGAAAAAAATACCATACAGAACTATCTGAAATTACGGAATTATTACAATACAAGTAGACCACAATCTACTACTTGATAAGATAGAAAACTGTGGGTTAGATAGTATCACCACCAGATGGATTCGTAGCTGGTTGACTGGCCCTATTCAGCATGTGGTCCTCAATGGAACTGCATCTACATGGACGGAAGTGTGTAGTGGGGTGCCCCAGGGCTCTGTTCTGGGCTCTGCAACATCTTCATCAATGATTTGGATGAGGGGATAGATGGGGAACTCATCAAACTTGCAGATGACACCAACCTGGCAGGAATAGCCAACACTCCAGAAGATAGGCTTAAGATCTAGAAGGATCTTGACAGACTTGAACATTGGGCGCTATCTAACAAAATGAAATTCAATGATGAAAAAAGGCAAGGAAAACCAAATGCACACATATAGTGTAGGTGGTATCTTGTTCAATAATAGTAACTGTGAGAATCACTTAAATATGAGCCAGCAGTGTGCTGCAGCTGACAAAAAAGCCAACATAGTGCTAGGCTGAATTAACAGAGGGATAGAATCAAGATCACATGAAGTGTTAATACCACTTTACAATCCTTTGGTTAAGGCCACACTTAGAATACTGCATCCAGTTTTGGTCACTACGATGTAAAAAAGATGAGACTCTACAAAGAGTACAGAGAAGAGTAACAAAGATGATTAGGGGACTGGAGGCTAAAACATATAAGGAATGGTTGCTGGAATTGGGAATGTCTAGTTTAATGAAGAGAAGGACGAGGGGGGACATGATAGCAGTGTTCCAATATCTCAGGGGCTGCCACAAAGAAGAGGGAGTCAAACTATTCTCCAAAACACCTGAGGGCAGGAGAAGAAGCAACGGATGGAAACTAACCAAAGAGAGAAGCAACCTAGAACTAAGGAGAAATTTTCTGACAGTTAGAACAATTAATCAGTGGAACAACCTGGCTACAGAAGTTGTGAATGCTCCAACACTGGAAGTTTTTAAGAAAAGACTGGACAGCCATTTGTCTGAAATGGCAGAGGGTTTCCTGCCTGAGCAGGGGGTTGGACTAGAAGACCTCCAAGATCCCTTCCAACATTATTATTATTATTATTATTGTTACTGTTATGTATCATCAGATTAGATCTTATCTCCCAATGATAAGAACTTACCATTAAAAAACTGTTGAAATTCCATTTTCAACATCTTCAAAAATATCAGGAGGGAAGGGATGTAAGTTCCAGAAAGTAGGAGCTACCACACACAAGCATTGACTTCTGGTCCCTCTTCCAAAATCTCTCATCACCTTTGACAC
>NW_015412851.1:0-1829 GCF_001527695.2 Protobothrops mucrosquamatus | reverse complement strand
TTAGTCACAACAACTTGTGTGATGGAAGTTTCTTCAGTTGATTATGTCCATATTTAATACTATGTGTGAATGTAGTTCCAATTTATTTTGTTAAATGTTTATCCATTTTGAGGCCACCCAACTCCTCAATGACTCTGAGTGGCTTATGCGTGAACAAGAAAAAAATATGTATGTATCATTAAAAGAGATCCAGGAAGAGGAATACACAGCAACCATTAAACAAACAGAACTATTTCTATTGGTGCTAAAGCTGCAATATTAAGTTAGCTGCTGAACCCATTGGATTGGGATTGAGTGTTAAAGCTCAAACATTAACCTGCAGCCCACGATTTCTGTAATCTGCTGTATTGTCTGCCTCTTCGTCACATGAATTTTGAGCCTGGATGTTTCCCTCAACAGTGATGGCTAATAATTATTTAAAGAACTATCCATTGGTTCCCTATTTCTCTTTGAAAGCTGTCTAAACTACTGGATATCCTTTTGTCTGATGGTGGCTAATTCTGTGGGGGAGTATGAAACAACATTCTGGGAATTATTTTAGCAATTAATTTTATTTGGCGATTCTTGGTTCTAATAGCCAGGTCATTGACTTTCAACTAATTAACCTTTGTTTTTAATATAGTTTCAAGAGTGGTTGTTATGTAGTTCAGACTTACTGTATGTGTGAATGTGGTTTTTTTTTTGGTTGGTTGGTTGGGGTTTTTTTTGGTACGTTAAGATTAGAGATGGGCTGGCTATAAACTAGATATCCTGGCACTGACCAAGTTTCCAGAACTGGACTTGCAGAGGACACTGGACCAATTTGGGGTCCAATCTCCTGGGCCAATACAACTTGCATCCCTGATCATGCTTTTGATCAATGTGACTGTCTCCTCTGGTGTCATTGATGGTGGAGACTATGGCAAAGCTATCCTAGTGAAGATCTGGGTCAGACTGCTTTGGTTAGCACTTCATGGGGCTGTTTGGTAGTGGTTGTGCCTGGTGATTTGGTGGTGATACCTGGCATAATTTGTGTATTATCTAAGAATTATGGACTGTAGTAATGAAGGTAAAAGAATAGTGTCATGGTTCCAATAGATGAAACCCATGAAAAGAACTTCAAGGCAAAATTCTTCCTTAAAGAACATTTCATTCAGGAAACAAAGTATCGGCACTACATAGTTGAACCCCAAAACTAAATTCCCTTCCCCCGGATACAAAGTAACAAAGTGCAATTCCCACGCCCAATAAGCTGTCATAAATCACATTCTCCAATTAGCGTAAAATGTGGGCTTTCTCCCCAGCTCCTCAGCCCGCCAAAACGTTATCAGCTCATCCTTGGGTTTCCACAAAACAGCATTATTATTATTATGGCTAGCTGAGCTCGAGCTTTCATCCCAACCTCCCCTTTCTGTGCCTAATTTCTAAATACCAGAAGAAGCATGTTAAAAGTAAAGAGAAAATGGCTGCAATTTTCATCAGTTATCAGAACGGGAACATCCAATGTTTACAGCATTGACAAATAGAATAGAAATTGCATATGAAAACTTAAAAGTTAGTTATAATTTTTGCTGTTGTTCTCAATGGAATATGGATTAATATGTAGTTACCTTCATTACTACAGTCCATAATTCTTAGATTTATTTATTTATTTATTATTTATTTTATTTAATTTATATGCCGCCCTTCTCCCGACAGGGACTCAGGGCGGCGCACAACATATTTAAAACCAGAACATATATACAATCCCCCCCTTAAAACCGAATTAAACCGAATTTTAATGTTGCGTCTTCCGAATATTTAAAACCCAATGTAAAATCCACCCTAGGTCAGGTCCGCTTGCTGGAAGA
>NW_015412850.1:0-1829 GCF_001527695.2 Protobothrops mucrosquamatus | reverse complement strand
AAGAAGAAGAAGAAGAAGAAGAAGAAGAAGAAGAAGAAGAAGAAGAAGAAGAAGAAGAAGAAGAAGAAGAAGAAGAAGAAGAAGAAGAAGAAGAAGAAGAAGAAGAAGAAGAAGAAGAAGAAGAAGAAGAAGAAGAAGAAGAAGAAGAAGAACCCACATGATAACAAACTCGGTAACATTGACAACTAATTAATTTTCCTTCTCTTTTATCTTCAAAAAGTGGCAAAAGTTAACACACACAACCCCCCCCTTTTTTTTTGTTTGAAGTCCACAGATTTTAAGGTTCCCCAGGTTCAGAAACACTGGTCTAACCATAAATGCATTAAAAGACGCCTCAAATACCAGAGGGCATATTAGTTGTGTGCTTTATACCTATAATTCTTGTTGTTGTTATTGCTAGACTTTTATCTTGCCTTTTTAACATGCAACTCAAGGCAGCAAACATGCTTAATACTTCTGCCTCTTATTTTTCCTCACAACAGTCTTGTGAGATGGGTTGAAATAAAATCATATAACAGTAAAAATAGGACAATCAACAGGAGACATAACAAAAACTTATTGAATAAAAATATGTAGCTATTAAATGGATGCTCAAAATAAAATAATTGTCTACAGTGTAATTTTTTTGTTAACATGATGAGTAGACTCATTAATATGCTGTATAAGCTGTCATTTTAATTTAATATTATGTGTGAACCAAGCTACTAAGGCTTCCAGAGTAAAGTATGGCTAAAATAAACTCTGATCTGTGAACTATGTTTCTGTTGATAAAAGAGCCAGTTTGGTCTAGCAGTTAAGGCATCAGGCTATAAACTAGGACAGGGCTTTTCAACCTTTTCACCAATTGTGCCACTTTTAGGATATGGCAGTATTCGAGTACCACCTAGCAAGGTGTCAACAATTCGCTTAGTGACTGTTCAAAGTTACAATGGCACTGAAGTGACTTATGACCATTTTTCACACTTATGACCATTGCAGCATCCCCAGGGTCATGTGATTTATATTTGGATGCTTGGCAACTGATTCATATTTATGATGGTCACAGTGTCCTGGGGTCATGTGATCCCCTTTTGCAACCTTTTGACAAGCAAAGTCAATGGCAGGGCCGCTGGTGGCCAAGTGCTAAGGCAGGGCTTCCTTCAGACCCTCCCTCCCTTTCATTCCAATCTCCCTCCCTCCTCCCTTCCTGTTTCCCTCCCTCCCTCCTTCCCTGCCTCCCTCTTTCTCATTCCCATCTCCTTCCTTCTGAAGGAAGAATTTGGAAACCCCTGCCCATATTTTCCCTCTTCCATATATTTATCAAACAAGGAAAAGCCTCCAGAGACAGAAAAGACAAGCCAGTGAGGGAACTACCTTAAAAAGGAGCATTCCCCTTTAAGAATTAGCTACTGGCTAGAAAAAAAGGTTAAGGAACCGGCACTTAAGAAAGAAAAAATGTAGCAAGTACTGGCTGCCGGCTAAGGCAGCCTCCCCAAATGGCTCCATTCATAAGTAAATGAATGCTACAGGCAAAATCCATTCAGGACAAAAATACTTCAAAATCCCTTACAGCTAACAATAGCAGAGCAATAGAATTAGAACAGGGGTGTCCAAACTTTTTTCAAAGAGGGCCAGATTGGATGAAGTGAATGTGCTGGAGGGCCGAACATTTTTCCTCTCTTTCCTCTCTTTCCTCTCCCTCTTTCTCTCTTCCCTCTTTCTCTTTCTATCTTTCCTCTCCCTCTCTCCCTTTCTCTTTCCTCTCTCTTTCTTTCCTCTCCCTCTTTTTCTCTCTTTCTCTTTCTCTCTTTCCTCTCTTTCTCTCTTTCCTCTCCCTCTCTTTCTCTCTT
>NW_015412849.1:0-1829 GCF_001527695.2 Protobothrops mucrosquamatus | reverse complement strand
TCATTAAACTGGACATACCCAATTCCAGCAGCCGTTCCTTATATGCTTTAGCCTCCAGTCCCGTAATCATCTTTGTTGCTCTTCTCTGTACTCTTTCTAGAGTCTCAACATCTTTTTTACATCGTGGTGACCAAAACTGGATGCAGTATTCCAAGTGTGGCCTTACCAAGGCATTGTAAAGTGGTATTAATACTTCACGAGATCTTGATTCTATCCCTCTGTTAATGCAGCCCAGCACTGTGTTGACTTTTTTGGCAGCTGCAGCACACTGCTGGCTCATATTTAAGTGATTGTCCACTAGGACTCCGAGGTCCCTCTCACAGTTACTACTATTGAGCAAGGTACCCCCTATACTATACCTGTACATTTGGTTTTTCTTGCCTAAATGTAGAACCTTACTTTTTTCACCACTGAATTTCATTTTGTTAGATAGATCTATGCATCTGTTTCAAATTTAGATAACCCTGCCTCTCTCCTGAAAGCTACATTTGAAACACAAGGGTTACCTGGAATATAGTTCTTAGGCATTTAGTTTGGACTCTTTCAAGAGGAATAAAGTAAGTTTAAAGTCTTAGCTGCTCATTGAAATATACGGTAATTGTGCCTAAGCCTTGGCTGAATATAGTTTCAGTGCTGCTGAAATTATTGTGTAATATTTCAGGAATAATAAACTCATTGCCTGGAGATTTACCAGGCTTTAGATGATATATAAGTATATTTATTTCATCTTTGATTCTGGGGTCCAATTAGGGAGCATGGTAACATTAAGATTTAAACCAAATTAAATGCTCTAAAGTGGTGCCGGATGCAAAGTAAGAGACCAGGAAGTGAAAAGGGCCTGTCACTTGGGTGGGAAGCTGTCAGGTACCAGAATAGAATGGGATTTCTGGCTTGAGATGCTATTATCAATGGTTGCCAGGAATCTCTAAAGGCATCCTTTTGTTTTATAATAGATGTTTAAATTGATTCTTCAGGAGCATAAAGTCCTGGATGGAGAATTCAGCTCAGGGTACTTATGCACAGTTCAAATTTGGTCCATAAGCTGTCAAATTGAGAAGGCAGAAGTTAGACATTAACCAATAGTAAGAGAGCATTATTAAATTTTAGCAGCACAGACATTGCACAGTGGTCCATTGGGTCTAACTTTATAATGTTTGAATGAAGCTAACCTGAAATTAAACCACCACACAATCTGTCTTGTATTGCTCCAGGAACTGCTGCAAGTAAGTTATACCCACTTATAAACAAGCTGTTCTCTGGCCAAATTTCTTGAGGTAGGAATAATGTATGTCAGGATAATTAATAGTTTTGCAGTGGAGCTATTGTCACAAATGTTTCTCTTAATTCATCCAATCCCTGTATGGTGCCTGCTTGCTTTGAATCTGGCAATGTACCAAATGAGTCAATCAAGTTTACTTCCAGCAGACTCTCTAGCTGTAGATAATGCAGTTTGTTGATTAGAGCTCTTCTTTCTCAAGGTTATTCCCCGAGGTTATTATCTAATTCAAATACTTATACGTCGATTTTAAAGTGGTAATACCCTTGTGGGTAAATTGGTCCAAAAGTGGGGTAGCTCCCTCTAAACAGAAGACACGTACTAGGAATCCTGAGACGATGCTAAGAATGGGCCTCATTTTCAGAAACCCGCCAGGGGCTGTACAGTAGATTGCAAGCAGAATTCACATGCAGCCTCTTCCGTATGACAGCCATTCAGCATGTAGCAGAACTATCAAAGTGCTTTCACAGTGGAGCAGTTTGCTCAAGGACAAAACAACTGCCTTTTTCAAGTTGCCTCTCCCTCTGTTCACTCTACTGTTAGAAATCTGATT
>NW_015412848.1:0-1829 GCF_001527695.2 Protobothrops mucrosquamatus | reverse complement strand
CATGGATCGCTTTAAAGGTGGTAACTAACACCTTAAAGCGCACCCGGAAGACCACTGGTAACCAGTGCAGCTCGCGCAGCAGCGGTGTTACATGGGAGCGACGAGTCCCTCCCAACACCGCCCGCGCGGCCGCATTCTGGACCAGTTGGAGTCTCCGGGTGCTCCTCAGAGGGAGCCCCATGTAGAGAGCATTACAGTATTACAGAACAAATTATCTCAAGGTCAATTAAAGTTTTGTCTGAGCTTTTGATCTCACAGCTCAAATTCATACCGAGATCTATTCGGCTGATTCATATAACTAGGTAACGTGACCGTATAAATCAATTATCGTCAGTCTCCAAGTCCCCTGACAAGATTTTCAACAGCCAGAGGTGTTTATGCACATAAGCTTTGGTATGATAATGCTTACATCAAGGCTAAAAAGGCTTTCTTGAATTCAATAACCTCCTTTCATCGGGAAAATTCTTAGAGTGCTTCTCAATTACTTAAGGTTCAGGGGGAAAAAATTAAAGATCTTTTGAAGATAGAGATAAGGCAGGCTATAAGAGAGAAGTGAAATAATTTAATTTCAACAGCAAAACTTAAGAACTCCACTTGGTTTTTTTAGCACTTAATCAATAGGTCTTTTACTGATAGACATTTTAACCCGGTCACAAAAATGCCTGCAGATAAATGGGAAGATCACTTCTACATTATCTTCAAAAGGGCATCTGCTGTGATCTCAGATGTGGTTCCCTCTTATAGTGATCTCACAGATTGACCACCAGCCTCCATCGCTGAGGTTAATTGATCCTGTTGCCCAATTAAAGTCAAAATAAAGCATCTGAATTTCATCCCGCCAGAATTAATAGGGAAAAATAATGCTGAGACTGGTTGGAAAAAAGATGCTGAGACTTTGGAAAAAGTGCAGAGAAGAACAACTAAATTGATTAAGAGCGTGGACTCTAAAACATATGAAGAACGGTTACAGGAATTGAATATGGTTAGTCTAAAGAAAAGAAGGACTAAGGGCGACATGATAGCAATATTCCAATATCTCAGGGGCTGCCACAAAGAAGAGGTCAACTTATTTTCCAAAGCACCAGGAGGCAAGACAAGAAACAACGGATGGAAACTAATCAAGGAGAGAAGAAACCTAGAATTAAGGAGAAACTTCTAGCAGTGAGAACAATTAACCAGTGGAACAGCTTGCCTCCAGAAGATGTGGGTGCTTCATCACTGGAGGTTTTTAAGAAGAAACTGGACAGCAACTTGTCTGAAATGGTATAGGGCAGGGCTTTTCAACCAGTGGTACGGGTACCACCTGTGGTACGTTGGCACCTGGCAGGTGGTACACGTCCATCCTAGAAAAGTGGTAGCGGAGGAGGGGAATGAGCTGAACCGGTGGCAGCACCACACAAGCCTGAGCGAGAGACGGCTGGAGCTCGGCGCTGATCCTGCCGCTTCTGCTGAGCCAAGAAGAAGCGCCGATCAGCTGGAACGTTGCAGCATCTCCAGGGTCTTGTGATTTACATTCAGATGCTTGGCCACTGATTCATATTTGTGACGGTCACAGTGTCCCAGGGTCATGTGAAGTGACCAAAACCTGCTGCAACCACCCAGCAGACGGGGGGAATAAAAACCAACCCCCCCACCCCACCCCCACTGCCAATCCTCAACAGAAATGCTCACAACAATGAAAACCTCAGACAGGAGGAAGAGCGCCGCCGAGCGGGCAGGCAGGCGTCTTGCTCGGTTGTGGCTTGGGGGGGCCTTTTTTCAGTGCCATTATAACTTCGAACAGTCACTAAGCAAACTGTTGTAAGTTGAGGACTACCTGTACTTTATCA
>NW_015412847.1:0-1829 GCF_001527695.2 Protobothrops mucrosquamatus | reverse complement strand
TTAAATTTATATACCGCCCTATCTCCCTTACGGGACTCAGGGCGGTGAACAGGCGATACTAAAAACCACGATAATAAATAAATAGTTTCTGTTTTAAAATCGAATTAAATAACAGGCCTGTTCTAAAAACACACCCATACAAAAAACCCCACTGAAACATAATCGAACTACGCCAGGCCGGCCGCACGGAATAGATGGGCCTTCAGGGCTCGGCGAAAAAGGCGCAGGTCCGCAACTGTACGTAGGTCGGGGGGTAGGTCATTCCAGAGGGCAGGAGCTGCCACAGAGAAGGCTCTCTGTGGCAGCTCCTGCCTCCAGAAGTTGTGGGTGCTGCAAAACTGGAGGCTTTTAAGAAAAGATTGGATAAGCATTTGTCTGAAATGGTATAGGCAGTGATGGCGAACCTTTTAGAGACCGAGTGCCCAAACTGCAACCCAAAACCCACTTATGCATCGTCGAGTGCCGGGTGGGTGTGGCCCATTGGCTGGGTGTGGCCCATTGGGTGGGCGTGGCCCATTGGGTGGGCGTGGCTGCGGTGGTAATGGCAAACTGGGTGGGACTAAAAAGTTCAATCAATCAATTCCAACTTTGCGAGATCTTTTTTTTTCCCCATGAGTTGAAATTGATTGAACTTTTTTTTTTTTCCACACGGCGGCGGAGGCCTAAAGCGAAAAGGTTTTATAAAACCCAGCTGAAGGCCTAGGACTGGGGCGACAGTGCGCGTGCCCACAGAGAGGGCTCTGAGTGCCGCCTCTGGCACCCGTGCCATCGGTTCGCCACCATTGGTATAGGTTTTCCTGCCTGAGCAGGAGGTTGGACTAGAAGACCTCCAAGGTCCCTTCCAATTCTGTTATTGTATTGTATTGTAAGTTTCTTCATGGGTATTAAAATGATCAACAACAAAGATACTTCAGTATTAAAGTTCTTAGAGGCCACTGCAGAAATTTATGGAGACTCCAGAACACAGAATATAGAATAACAAGAGCTGGAAGGGACCTTGGAGGTTTTCTAATCCAGAGGTCCCCAACCTTTTGGGTACCAGGGATCGGTTCCGTGGAGAGAGGTTTTTCCACGGACCGAAGGGAGTGTGGTTTTGTGTGCTGCCTACATCTCGTGGATGGGGCTTTATTGGTGGGGACCGGTTGCTGGCATGCCGTAGCCTGATACTGGTCCACGGACTAGGGATTGGGGACCCCTGTTCTAATCCAAATCCCGGCTCAAGCAGAAGACCCTATACCATTCCAAACAAATGGTCGTCCAATCGCTTCTTGAAATCCTCCAGTGTTGGAGCACCCACAACTTCCGGAAGCAAGCTGTTCCTTTGATTAATTGTTCCAACTGTCAGGAAATTTTTCTTTGGTTCTAGGTTGCTTCTCTCCTTGGTTAGTTTCCACCCGTTGCTTCTTGTCCTGCCTTCAGGTGCTTTGGAGAATAGCTTGACTCCCTCTTCTTTGGGGCAAGCCCCTGAGATATTGGAAGACTACTATCATGTCCCCCCTCGTCCTTCTCTTCATCAAACTAGCCATTCCCAGTTCCAGCAACCGTTCCTTATATGTTTTAGCCTCCAGTCCCCTAATCATCTTTGTTGCTCTTCTCTGTGCTCTTTCTAGAGCAGGGGTCTTCAAACTCGGCCCTTTTATGACTCATAGTCTTCAGCTCCCAGAATTCCTCAGCCAGCGTGCCTGTTCTTGAGTCTCAACATCTTATTATAGCCTATTTTGTGAGTTAAGATTATCAGAGCCAGTTTGGACTAGTGGTGAAGGCACCAGAATAGAAACACCAGAGGCCATGAGTTCAAGTCCAGCCTTGTCATGAAAGCCAGCTGACTT
>NW_015412846.1:0-1829 GCF_001527695.2 Protobothrops mucrosquamatus | reverse complement strand
CTTTGTTGCTCTTCTCTGTACTCTTTCTAGAGTCTCAACATCTTTTTTACATCGTGGTGACCAAAACTGGATGCAGTATTCCAAGTGTGGCCTTACCAAGGCATTGTAAAGTGGTATTAATACTTCACGTGATCTTGATTCTATTCCTCTGTTAATGCAGCCTAGCACTGTGTTGGCCTTTTTGGCAGCTGCAGCACACATGGAGTGGACAACTGAGTTCCAAGTTGAAGATGTAGAAACCTCTAATAGGTATACTCTTCTCACCTAGGTTTCCCTTAATCAGTTTCACTATGTAAGCTTCCCTTTAGTTCTTGATTCTGTCTACTCAGCATAATACCATCACAGCTTTAACAGCTGAACTGCTATTCAACTATTTGGCAATTATGGAGCTGGATTTTATTTCATTTTCAGGAGAAAAATTATTTGGTTCATTTTTATTCCCTGCAAGCTTTGGGAAAGTTCTGAATGCCATCTGTACTGGGCAAGGGTAAATTTGTACAGGTAATCCTCAACTTGCAGCCATTTGTTTAGCAACTGGTCAGTTACAATGGCACTGAAAAAAATGACTTACAACTGGTCCTTACAATTACGACTGTGGTAGCATTCCGGGCACTTGACATTTGGCATGTATTTAAGTGAAGCTGGATTCATTTAATTTTCATTGTTTCAGAAAAGGAAACAGTGATTGATATTGCATGAGCGCCACAGAGAATATTTAAGCCCCAAAGGGCAATACAGTAAAATGCAGAGACCAAGATTATCGCTTCAGAGGAAAATTTAGAGCATGGCTTGCAAATAGCTGTAATAGAGAAATTGTATGCCTTTCTCTATTGGTACGTAATTACAACATAAATGCATCCTGGCAATTTTTTTTTCTGCCGGTCCCCATGAAGCCCCCCTATGTCATCTGCAGCCCAGAAGTGAGGCAGATCATACTTAGCTATTCCAGTATTATTGCAACATCATCCAAGGGCAGCTTCGAGGTATATAAAATCTCTTTTATCACCCATTAGATCAGGGCTTTTCAACCAGTGGTACGGGTACCACCTGTGGTACATTGGCACCTGGCAGGTGGTACCCGACCATCCTAGAAAAGTGGTAGCGGGGGAGGGGAATGAGCTGAACCGGTGGCAGCACCGCACAAGCCTGAGCGAGAGATGGCTGGAGCTGCAGGGCTGTCAGGGCTCAGCGGAACGCCAGGATCAGTGCCGCTTTCCAGCTGATCGGTGCTTCTTCGGGCCTGTCAGGGCTCAGTGGAAGCGCCAGGATCAGCGCCAGGCTCCAGCTGGAGCTCGGCGCTGATCCTGGCGCTTCTGCTGAGCCCTGAAGAAGCACCAATCAGCTGGAATGTTGCAGCATCTCCAGGGTCTTGTGATTTACATTCAGATACTTGGCAACTGGTTCATATTTATGACAGTCACAGTGTCCCAGGGTCATGTGAAGTGACCAAAACCTGCTGCAAGCACCCAGCAGACGGGGGGAATAAAAACCAAACACCCCTCACCCCACCACTGCTGACAATCCTCAACAGAAATGCTCACAACAATGAAAATCTCGGACAGGAGGAAGAGCGCCGCCGGGAGAGCAGGCAGGTGTCTTGCTCGGCTGTGGCTTGGGGGACACTTTTTTCAGTGCCATTGTAACTTCGGACAGTCACTAAGCGAACTGTTGTAAGTCGAGGACTACCTGTACTTTATCACTTTTTTTTATCATCAAGTTTTTGACACCTTGCTAGGCTAGGCGACTGGTGGTACTCGGATCCTGCCATATCCTAAAAGTGGTACAATGGGTGAAAAGGTTGAAAAGCCCTGCATTAGATGATAAGAGCC
>NW_015412845.1:0-1829 GCF_001527695.2 Protobothrops mucrosquamatus | reverse complement strand
TAATCATTCTCAGAAACTCATCAGTTCAAAGAATATATCAAACTCTGTATTGAGATCAACTTGCTTACTTTATCTGCTAAATAGCCAAATATATTAGCATAATTATTGCTTGATTGCATTTAACATATTTATAATTTATTTTTCAGCCAAGTTTTGTTCTCAGAAAAGTTTGCTTTTAAAAGCAGTGACAAAAAATATACGCTGTATTTCTGAATACTGCATAGATGTATTGACTCACTTTGTATTGTACAATATATGTTTAATATATTTTATCTGGTCCCAAATGTTAATGTATCACCATAACATTTCCCCATAACTATATCTCATCACCCCTCTTGATTTCTTTCATGTCCAATTTTCTCCATATTGCAAAATATGTATGATTTTTTTGTCAGCATGTTAGTTCACCGAATAGAGTATTGTGGATAACTAGATTCTTGCTAGAAAATTCACTGTGTTGCATGTACTAAGATAAGAAGTCTATTCATTTTAGTTTTTTTCATCATGATTTTTTAAAAAATGAAACTCTATTCATTGCCGTGACATGTATTTTGTCTATAACTTAAATAGAATTGTGAGGGAACATTTAAGCCTTTGCTAGAGCATGTCCAGTAAAGAAGGTGAATCGATCACCCCTCTTCTTCATTTTTTGTTGCCCTCCAAAATTATATGAAGATAGATTCTGATTATTGATTTTGGTTTTGTCACCAATACAGGTAGTCCTTGATTTACTACAGTTCATTTAGTGACCGTTCAAAGTTACAACAGCACTGAAAAAAGTGACATGTGACTATTTTTCACACTTACAACCATTGACGCTTCCTCGTGGTCATGTGCAGCAAATTCAGATACTTGGCAATTGACTCATATTTGTCCCAGGATCATGTGATCCCCTTTTGCGACCTTCTGACAAGCAAAGTCAATGGGGAAGCCAGATTCACTTAACAAACTGTGTCACTAACTTAACAGCTGCAGTGATTCACTTAACGACTGTGGCAAGAATCCAATGTTCCTTTTACTTTTTAGGGCAAAATGGGGCAAAGTTCACTTAACAAATGTCTCACTTAGCAACAGAAATTTGGGGCTGAATTGTGGTTGTAAGCCAAGGACTGCCTGAAGGGAATGAATCAAGTTTCCCTTGCTTTCTAGGAAAACCACAAAAGGGTGGGGAATGTGTTTATGTAGGGTGCATTTGTACAAAAGTTTTTTTTTTATGTAGGGCAGAGGTTCCCAACCTTTTGGGTACCAGGGACCGGTTCCGTGGGAAAAAGTTTTTCCATGACTGGAGAGTGCCTGGGTTTGTTGCTGCTTGCATCCCATAGATGGGGCTTTACTTGTTTGTGTGGACCTGTTGCTGGCATACCGTGGCCCGATACCAGTTCACGGACCAGGGATTGGGGATTCCTGATGTAGGGTACATTTGTACAAAGATTGTGTTTATGTAGGGTGCATTTGTACAAAGATTCAGTGGACTAGCTCTACAGCTCTGGGAACCCTAAAGGTCTTCTGCTAATGATTTATGTCTTAGAAGTTTGTATCTTTGAATTGTCAATAAAACTTAGAGGAGATACTTTGCCATTTAATGTCTGAATTTCTTTTTTATGAAGATTACAAACAACAGGTTTGCTTTGTAGCAAATCCATTAAGCTGTGCCTCTGTCCATCTCTTGTGCTTCTTATGAAACCTAGCAATAGGGGTTTACAGTCTTCATTAAACTTATGTATAAGTAAAAGTTTTATTTTCCCCATGTGGAAATTTCTGCTTGATCCTTTCTTCCTTTTCTTTCCTACCTTGTATTTCCTTCAAAGAGTTTTTAAGAACTATTAACT
>NW_015412844.1:0-1830 GCF_001527695.2 Protobothrops mucrosquamatus | reverse complement strand
TCCCAAAGCACCAGAAGGCAAGACACGAAACAATGGATAGAAGCTAATCAAGGAGAGAAGCAACCTGGAATTAAGGAGAAACTTCCTAACAGTGAGGACAATTAACCAGTGGAACAGCTTGCCTTCAGAAGTTGTGGGTGCTTCATCACTGGAGGTTTTAAGAAGAGACTGGACAGCTAGTTGTCTCAAATTGTATAGGGTCTCCTGCTTGAGCAGGGGGTTGGTCTAGAACAGGGGTCCCCAACCTGTGGGCCGCGGCCCGGTTGCTGCTTTAAACTATATTATGCAGCTTTACTTTTAAAACTTTTGCCATCTGTTAATGAAAGCTGCAGCCTACTGACCCAGCCTGCTACTCAATCACTCTTCATGCATAGACAAGCTTTTTGGTGTTCTTAAGGTGTATTCGTTCTGCACTGACTGCACTTTGAAACAGCGTGAGGATCACAAGAGAACTTATCTAAGACATTCCAGTGGGGTTAGATTATAACAGTAAGAATCATGATCATACAAATCCTGTTTTATGAAGGAATACCATAATAAGGTATATTTTCTGTTTTAAAAAAATTATCAACCACAGACCAAACATTTACTCATTATTTACTAGAAAAGAAGCAACTCCGAATATACAGTAATCTACAAGTGAGAATAATATGACACATTCTTCCGGAAAAGAAATGAATGCCTGAGAAAAAGGAAATGTATTTAATATACTTGATATTTAAATTAGGAACTATAGTCTACAAATAAAAATTATATGACGTATTCTTCTGGAAAAATAAGGAATGACTCAAAAAGAAAAAGAAAAATTAGTCAAAATATTACTTTACTTTTCAAAAAAAACCCATCTGAAATTTTATTACGGTGAAATGTTTTTTTCTCCAAAGTATTGCAATATTGCTGTCAGCTTACATAAAGCATATTCCTCAACAAAATCTGGTCATTTCTCACTAATATAACACATGAGATTTCGGAATCAATAAACATCATAATTATTTATTTCACTGTGCATTTCAGGAATGTGCTTGTTTTATTATATATTAATTGTATTGACACTCAAAATGTTTTTTTCTCATTTTAATATACAGCTAGTCTTCAACATATGACTGTAATTGAGCCCACAATTACTGTCGTAAGTTGTCAGTCGTTTAGCAGATCACCACATGACCATGTGCCAATTTTATGACCATTTTTGTGGCAATCGTTAAGCGAACACAGCACTTGTAATGTGAACACTGCAGTTGTAAAGTGAACACCACAGTTGTTTAGTGAACACCAGCGTCATTAAGCAAAGTCATTGTTCGCTATGGAATTTTTTGGGGTTTTTTTTTTGCCTGAAACTGGAAGTAAATGCCAGTTGTTAGCCAAAATGTTATAAATCACAGTCACATGACAGTGGAATTTCATTTCATTTCATTTTATTCAATTTGTATCCCGCCCTTCTCCCGAAGGACTCAGGGCGGCTCACAACATTTTTTTAAAAAAACAAAGACAAACCCACACACCCCACCGAATAAAACCAGATTAAAACCAATATTTTAGTGTTGTGGTAATTAAAATTTCTAAGAAACCCAATTTAAAAATCCTCCCTAGGCCAGGCCCGCTTGTTGGAAAAGCCATGTCTTGAGGGCGCAGCGGAAAGTAAGGAGATCCGGAATCATCCGGATCTCGGGGGGTAGTTCGTTCCAGAGGGCAGGGGCACCCACAGAGAAGGCCCTCCCCCTGGGGGTCGCCAGTCGACATTGCTTGGCCGACGGCACCCTGAGGAGACCCACTCTGTGGGAGCGTACCGGTCTATGGGAGGGAATCTGTGGCAGAAGGCGGTCTCGGAGG
>NW_015412843.1:0-1830 GCF_001527695.2 Protobothrops mucrosquamatus | reverse complement strand
TTTGCATGTTTCCAGGAGGAAACCACTGAGCAGGATGCAACATGTTCTTTCCTTCCTTGTGTCTACCGCAATAGCTTTACTCTGGATGGCACTTGCCAAGTACCCTGAAGGACTTGTTATTCCTTGAGGAAGACAATGTCCTCAGGAGATGAACTTTTGCATGTTGGGGTGGATAAGGTGTTCCTCAATCCATGTTGCTCATTTGGTAAAAACACACATTTTCCTTCTGCTAAGGGGATGAATGACAATAGGAGGGTTGATTGTAACCCCTCTCCTTTTCTTTGTCCACCAGAGCCAACCCCTTCTCCTGTAGAGCCGACCGACTCAGGTAATGCTGGCCCTCAAACTTCTCTTGAACTCAATGCTTCAAGGATAACCATGGTTCCACCAACTGCACGTTCCCAGAGTGAAAACACTATACAGGAAGCAACGTGTTCTTTCCTGCCTGGTGTCTACTCCTATGGCTGTCCTTCAGGATGCCACTTCCCAAATACCCTGAAGGTCATGTGGTTTCTTCAGGAAGTGAATGTCCTCAGGTGACCAACCTTTTAAAAGGGTGCACCAAGTAGGGGCATGTTGTGGTGGATGAGGTGTTCCTCAATCTATGTTGCTGCTTTGCTAAGAGCACAAATTCTCCTTCTGCTAAGGGATTGACAATTGGAGGGTTGATCCTAATCTCGCTTCTTTCCTTTGTCCACCAGAGCCAACATCTTCTCCTGTAGAGCCACCTGTCTCAGGTAATGCTGGCACTAAGGAGAAGACCAGGCAGGAAGTCCCATGTTCTTTCCTGCCTGGTGTCTACATCTATGGCTGTTCTCTGGGATGGCATGTGGGATATACCTTGAAGGCCATGTAGTCCCTAATTTCCAGTCAGTCCACTTCAGCTTCCATTTTTCACTAACTTTCAAGGAGACCTGGACAATGAAGAGTCAGGTCCCTTCTGTTGGATGGCTGATCCTTACTTGGCTTCTTTTCTTTCCCAACAGAACCAACACCTTCTCCCATAGAACCAACTGTCTCAGGTAATGTGGGCCTCAGTAGAAGACCAGGTGGGAAGCCCCATGTTCTTTCCTGCCTGGTGTCTTCCTCTATGGCTGTTGTTTGGAATGGTCCTTGGGAAGTACCCTGAAGGTCATGGTTTTCTTTCGGGAAGACAGTGTCCTAGGGGACCACTGTTTTCTAGCGGTGCTTTAAATAGGTGGACACTAGAGGTGGATAAGGTGTTCCTCAATCCACATTGCCCCATTTCTCCCTTTCCCTCTACTGTGGGGATGAATGACAATTGGAGGGTTGATCCTTACTTGGCTTCTTTCCTTTGTCCACAGAATCAACCCCTTCTCCTGTAGAGCCAACTGACTCAGGTAATGCTGGCACTAAGGAGAAGACCAGGCAGGAAGCCAGATGTTCCCTTCTGCCTAGTATCTACCCCTATGGCTGTCCTCTGGGATGGTGTGTGGGATATATCTCGAGGGCCATGTGGTTCCTTGAGGAAGACAATATCCCCAGGAGACAAATATTTTTAGTCGGTCCACTTCAGCTTCCATTTTTCACCAATATCCAAGGAGAATCAGGTTCTTTCTTGTTCATCTCGTAAAGTAGGACAAAAGATCTCTTTTCCAATCCAGTGTTATGATTCTGTAACCCATTGGGTGCCACTTGAACACTAGTGTGAACAGCAAAATAGGTGGACATTAATGGTGGGCAAGATCTTCCTCAGCCCTTGTTGCTCCTTTGCTAAGACCACACCTTCTCCTTTGCCTGACGGGTTGAATGTCAATAGGGCCACGCCTCATGCAACAACATCCCACAAACTTTTCTTGGTGTCAATGC
>NW_015412842.1:0-1830 GCF_001527695.2 Protobothrops mucrosquamatus | reverse complement strand
GCCGCGCTACGAGTAGAGTGAGCTGTGATACGTGACGGCACAGCCAATGATTGTGATTGATATGCTCTAGCAATACAAGCCTTTATCCATCTAGCAATGGTGGTAGAAGAGACCTTGAGACCCATTGAGGTCGGAGCGAATGACACAAAGAGAGCCTCAGATCTACGGAAAGAAGATGTCCTCTTAATATAAATGCGAATTGCCCTTCGAACATCTAAAGTGTGCCATCTGCGATCCAAGTCACTAGATGGACGAGGACAAAAACTTAGTAACACCACTTCCTGAGACCGGTGAAACAAGGAATTCACCTTAGGAACAAAAGTGGGATCTAAACGTAAAATCACACAGTCAGGGCGAAACAAACAAAGATCCTCCCTCACCGAAAGAGCAGCCAATTCAGAAATGCGTCTGGCAGAGGTTACTGCCATATGTATAACTCACACTACCTTTGTGCATAGCTCCTATATAATTTTGTATTCTTAAAATACCCTTTACTGCAGCAGTATCCTGGGATTAATATGATTGACTGACTTGGAGAGTTGGTTTTCTCTTTTTGCACAATCTGCATTTATCCCCTTATCTAATCAAACTTTGACTCGATGCCTCCACATATTTATTTTTCCTTTCCTCTTCTTTGCAGGAACTTCTGCAAATATTGCATCTTCCCAGATAAGCAAATGCAAGTGGCAGGTGGTGGGGGACGGCGAACAGAAACACTCCATAAAAAGGAGCACCTGAAGTTAGGTTCTCTGGAGTCTTCCTTCGTTCCGACTAGTGCCTGCTACATTATCTCTGAACCCAGCCATGAATTCCCTGGTAGCTTTCCTGCTCCTGGGTCAGATTATAGGATCTACGCTTAGCTCTCAAGTGAGGGGGGATTTAGAATGCGACGACAAACAAGCTGAAAAATGGGCAGATTATGCTGTGCGTTACATCAACAAGCATAAACTAGATGGATACAAACAAGCCCTCAATGTAATCAAGAATATCCGTGTCGTTCCCTGGGTAAGTAAAACGGGAGGAAATTTTTCCTAGTTTCATTTACTAAGTAAATAACAGCTAGGTGGTCTTTTCTGATGTTACGCCAGACAATTTCTGTAGCCTTCCTGCTGAAATTTGGGCAATTCACGGCCTCTTTCTAGTCAATGTTCTGTAATCTCATAGCTTCCATTTCAGTTGAATTGCTGGATGGGTGTGGATAATAAGATTGGTAGTCCAACACATCTGGATGGCACCAGACTGGAAAAACTATCAGGAAAGAGGAAGCTCTATCTTCTCCACTGTCCCAGTGTGAAGGAGTCCTCCTTGAACTGGAGGTGTATTTTGCTTTGCAAGGATGGCAATTTGCATACTGTAGAAAACAAGACAGCAAAGCCTTCTACTTATGCTAATACTATTTTCAATGAAGTTATTTACAACAGGTATTTACAACTGGAATGATGTCCATTGAGATTCTCAATCATCCAGCTCATGGTTGTCCCAAAAGTGTTTTCAAAAAGCAAATGGACTTTCTTGGGGGGGGGGGGGGGTTCCCATTGAAAACGTTTCACTTTTCATCCAAGAAGCTTCTTCAGCTTCCTGGATGAGAAGTGAAATGTTTTCAAGGGGAAAAAAACCCAAGAAAGTCCAGATGCCTTTTGGGAAAGCACTTTTGGGATTATAACTGGAGCATACAATGCAATCCCAGTGTTCACCTGGTGGCAAGTTTTCCTCTTCCCCTTTAGTTCTCCTGCTTCCTCTTCCTTTCACTCTGTCTCCTTCCCTCACTTCTGAGCTTGTCCAGAGAGAGTGAAAAGAAAGGAATGGGCTGGATTGTAACAGTAGTGCACT
>NW_015412841.1:0-1830 GCF_001527695.2 Protobothrops mucrosquamatus | reverse complement strand
TGTGATGCGACACCCAGAAAAATACGGCATACTCCATTTAATCCTCCAGGGAAAGATTGGAGGCAAACGAGGTCCAGGCAGAAGAAGAACATCATGGCTTCAAAATCTAAGGGACTGGTTTCGACAAAACTCAGCAGCACTTTTTTGTGCGGCTGCTGATAAAAACAGGATCGCCAACATGATCCCCAACATCCGATAACGGATATGGCACAAGAAGAAGAAGAAGAAGCACTAGTGATTCAATAGTGGAGGTCATAATTATCCCAAAGGTGCTTTTTCAAAAGGCAACTGGACTTTCTTTTTTTTTCCTTGAAGATGTTTCACTTCTCATCCAAGATGCTTCTTTAGTTCTGAAGCTTCTTGGATGAGAAACGAAACGTCTTCAAAGAAAAACAAAGAAAGTCCAGTTGCCTTTTGAAAAAGCATCTTTGGGCCAATAAATGACAGTTCCAGGCTGCTCTGGAAAGCTAAGCAGGGTCCATTTGGTTAGATTCAAGACCATCAAGTATTCCAGAACTGTAGACTAAAATAGTGGCTAAAACTTCACAGAAGAAGACAATGGCAAACCACTACCATACTGTTGCCAAGAAAAGTACATGAAAATATCCCTGAAGACATTAAGAGTTACATTCAGTTCCAAGGGGATGTTACTACTTTATCATTTAATTTTCAGCCGAGAGTCAAAAGGCTTAAATGTACCTCATCCCACTCCATTTCCCACCTCTCTGTTCTTCATCAAAAGAATACTGAACAGTGGGGAAGGAGTTGGAAGCAGAAGTTGGACTTTAAAAGAAGCAAAATAGAGTATTTATGTTTTCAAACTTAGATGTTGGAGAAGCCTCCAGAAAATATTGTGGATGCCCAAGAAAGCAACAAATGGATCATAGAAGAAATCAAGCCAGAATTTTTATTTGAGGCACAAATGACTAAAACTCAGATTATTATATTTTGGACACATTATACAAAAACCCAGCTTTCTTGATAATTCCCCAATGCTGGGAAAAGTGGAAGGAAAGAGAAAAAAAAGAACAACCAGCAGCAAGATGGATACACTCAATTTACCCTGGCAATGGGCGTGCACCACTGGAAGATCTGAAAGATCTCCTGGAGAAAGCCTATCTATGTGGTTGCTAAGAGTGGACACCAACTTGATGGGTCAATCAACAAATCAGTGGTGGCTTTCATCACGTTTTATGGTGAAGGCCATAGATTAGATTAGCTTTACCCATCCAAGCATTCTTTAAGTTTGTTGGAATTGCAGTTCCAAGGATTCTCAACTATTGCAGTCTTAACACACCGATAGCATACCAGATTAGTGAAGGTTAAATTAAGTCCTATGTACTTTCTATTGCAGAATCTTAGACTTAAAAAAAAAAGAATCTACTTAGATTCATGAAAAGTATTTGCTAGATCAAGGCAAAATAGCTGTAATTATTATTTTTAATTAAAACATTGTTACCCATCAGTTAAAAATGGGAAAAAAACATATATTTTGCAAGTCCCTGCAGTTTTCTTGGCAGGATTTTTTTCAAATGTGGTTTGCCTTTGCCTTTGAGAGAAAGAGGAAGGGAAGGAAAGAGGGGGGGAGAGAGAGAGAGAGAAAGGAAAGGAGAGAGAGAGAGAGAGAGAGAAAGGAAGGAAGGAAGGAAGGAAGGAAGGAAGGAAGGAAGGAAGGAAGGAAGGAAGGAAGGAAGGAAGGAAGGAACAAGGTCACCCAGTTTCCTTCAAGCCTAAAATGGGAATAGAAGTCCTGGTCACCCATTTCTAGCCTGGAGCCTTAACCACTACACCACAGTGGCTTTCTAGACATTCATTAGTCAGCAAAAAATA
>NW_015412840.1:0-1830 GCF_001527695.2 Protobothrops mucrosquamatus | reverse complement strand
TCTTCCTTCCTCCCTTCCTTCCTTCCTTCCTTCCTTCCTTCCTTCCTTCCTTCCTTCCTTCCTTCCTTCCTTCCTTCCTTCCTTCCTTCCTTCCTTCCTTCCTTCCTCTTCCTCCTCCTCCTCCCTTCTAGCACTGATGATGTTACCTAGTTGGGTCATGAAACGTCTGCAAGAAAACCACCCAGCTCAGAGAACACCAAGGACCCCACAGTCTTCCTCCTCCTCCTCCTCCTCCTCCCCACAAGCCCCTCTCCCTTCTAGCACTGATTATGTTACTTAGTTTGAGTAATGAAATGTCTGCAAGAGAACAACCCAGATCAGAGAGCAACTCTTCCTGGATGGAAACCAGTCAAGGAGAGAAGCAACCTGGAATTAAGCAGAAACTTTCTAACACTGAAGACAATTAACCAGTGGAACTACCTGCCTCCAGAAGCTGTGAATGCTCCAACACTGGAGTTTTTTAAGAAGAGACTGGACAGCCATTTGTCTGAAATGGTCTAAGGTCTCCTGCTTGAGCAGGGGGTTGGACTAGATGACCTCCAAGGTCCCTTCCAACTAGGTTATTCTGTTATCTAAGAGACTGCCACAAAGAAGAGGGGGGGGGTTCCACCTATTCTCCAAAGCCCCTGAAGGCAGGAGAAGAAGCAACAGGTGGAAACCAGTCAGGGAGAGAAGCAACTTGGAATTAAGGAGAAACTTCCTAACAGCCAGGACAATTAACCAGTGGAACAGCGTGCCACCAGAGGTTGTGGGTGCTCCAACACTGGAGATTTTAAAGAAGAAACTGGACAGCCACTTGTCTGAAATGGTATAGGGTTTCCTCCCTGAGCAGGGGGTTGGACTAGATGACCTCCAAGGTCCCTTCCAGCTCTATTCTGATTAATCAGTTAACAGTGGAGGTGGTTGATTGGGCTCCGTTGCCATCATATATTGAGGACTAACTGTACAAATGTAAAAAAAAATATTAATAAGCCAAAAAGCAAACAAATATAGACAAAAAAATTAAAAAAAAAACCCAGCGTGCATTGAAAAGCTCTCTTCCTGCAGAAAAGCAAGCATTTGTGTGTGTGTGTGTGTCTGGAGAGGGGGTGTCAGCATGCCCCCCCCCGGCAAAATGAAAACTGACTTCTCCTTCAGGGTGGAGTGACAGACGACAAGAGCGATGACGGCAGATCCGTGTCCACCCTCAACTTCGGAGTGAACCGGCCCACCGTTTCCTGCATCTTTGACTGTAAGTGTCCCCTGGGGGGGGGGGAGAAAGAGGGATCTGTGGGTCAGGGCAGGACCAGCTCTGACACTGGGGCAGGGATGCCGAAAGCGCTCCGAGTTCTCGGTGTCGCTTTTAGGGGGAGAATTTTATTTCATTATTTCGGACCTGCCCTAGAGTTGCTGTGCTCCGAGCGGGTCACAGAGATATCGACAGACACTGAAAGAAGAATGAAACCATAAAAGAGTAATAACCACAACACGCATTGATAAAGGCACTGGTGGGATTCAGCTGATCCGCACCGGTTCGGCATAACTGGTAGCTAACTTTCTTTGGCTTCAGAGAACTGGCGGAAGTCCTAGTCCTTTTTCTCAAGGTCCAGAACGGATTGCTAGGAGTGCATGGATGCTGCTTCCAGAATTCCGTTCTGGGCCTCGGAGGCCTGGGGGAGGCCTCCCAGGCCCAGAACGACCCACTGGAAGTGCGTGGACACCACTTCCGGAAGTCCGTTCTAAGCATTGGAGGCCAGGGGGAGGCCTCCCAGGCCCAGAATGGCCCACCGGAAGTGCATGGATGCTGCTTCCGGAAGTCTGTTCTGGGCCTCGGAGGCCTGGGGGAGGCCT
>NW_015412839.1:0-1830 GCF_001527695.2 Protobothrops mucrosquamatus | reverse complement strand
TAAGGACTTCATGTCTATTATGAAAACTCTGGGGCTTTCTAAATCAGCCTAATATATGTGGCATACTTGGAATCTATCTGTTGTGATAGAGTAGAGAGAAAGAGTGCTGAAGTTGGGGAATGTGGAGTATTTTGAAATCCTATTGCCACAAGGCTAACAATTCCATGCCATTGCTTCTTTAAACATATTTTTCTGGGATCAAGTGACTGTCATGAAAATAAACCACCTGAGCTTCTTTAAGACGGTCCAGCAATTGCATGCTGCCAACCTAGCACTTTGAAAGCATGCAAATGCAAGTATATAAATAAGTACTGCTTTGGTGGGAAGGCAACAGCATTCCATGTGCCTTCAGCGTATAATCATGCTAGCCACATGACCAAGGAAGCGTCCTCAGACAACACTGGCTCTTCGGGTGTGAATTGGAGATGAGCACTGCCCCTAGAGTTGGACATGACTAGCAGGGTCGTTACTTTGTTTTACATATTTTTTTACATATTTTTTCCGTCTGCCATTAATTTTGCATTTCCTCAAAACCAGGAAAATTATTGTGTTGTTCATCATGTCCACTATCTCTTTCCTTTTTTATTAAATCCAGCTCAGGCTGCAACCCTTTATACACACGTAGATGTGTATATAAAATTAATTATTATTTCTCTGTAATGTGAAATCATATTGTTAGCCCCCCCACTACACCCCCCATTACATCCTGTGTTCACAGATCTTTTTTCAATCTCTTTGCAGTTAATGTTGGTTTTGTGTGTTATATTGTGTGTTATATTAGGCTCCAAAACAGGGAAGGGGAGTTGGAATTTGGCATGGTGACCTCACTTGTACCTGTTGGCTGTTTTTTACTGGAGCTCCTATCTTTTCCACAGTTTGCATGGTAGCCTTGTAGGGTCAAGAAAATTCATTTTAGTTAAGGAGGCACTGACAGAGTGTCACTACATGTCTCCTTAATGCCTCCTGAACTCAAAACCTATATTTTCCTGAACTCTTATGGCTACCAAGTAAGCATAAGGAAGATGCTACTGACAGATGCAGTCAGAGTACCAGTCCTGAAGCACCTTTGCTCACTTTGGATCCAAGTATGCCCACTTATCCTTGCACCATTCATAGTTTCACGCTCTATTCTTTCCTGACACAGAATCATCTCTGAGCACATAAAGTAGCACTATTTTTAGAACAGACTCTGTGGAGATCCAACCACTTGACCTAGAGCATGAAACACAGGCAATCAAACTTTTAAGATTTGAAAATAACATTGCTTATTGCTGTTTTAGGGCATTTTCTTTGTTTGCTTTTAGAGGTAAATAACTGAAACCTTATTGAAAGTGCTGCAAAAAATATCTCGGATGTTAACTTAGTGAACATTAATACACTGCAGCAGTTCCCATAATCATAAAAACTTATGCAGTTATCAGTTCATTTATCTTGAACATTTCCAAGACTCTGCTGTTGTTTTCTCCTGAATTAATATCTGCTGCCACCTGTATCATTACGAGATTGACTTTTTGTATTTGTCTAGCTAAATGGCTGATAAAGTATACTTGGGACTCCTAAAAAGTAGCGGGTAATACCTTTTGGTGGTTGGACACCGCATCAAAATCCTATTCATATTTTGCAATAATTTACATGTGCTTTTAAAATGAATGGTTTCTTGTACTCTTGTTTTTTTACACGTTTATTTTCTGAAGTGGTTGCTGAAGTGTTTTTTATGTCAAGGGCGATGGCTCAGATTGTATAATGTTGTTTTCAACTAATTATCTCTACTAATTAGACTTAGTTAACTCAATTTACAGGAACACTGTCTCTTTTGAAAATTATCAATGG
>NW_015412838.1:0-1830 GCF_001527695.2 Protobothrops mucrosquamatus | reverse complement strand
GAAATAGAGAAGGTGAGACAGAGGGGATTTTTCTGGGGATTGGGGAAAACTTTTGATTACCTTCTGAGGCATCCTGACTTGGATCTTCCGGAGAGATCCTCCCGAAAAACAGCTCCTGAGAGGGATCTGATAGACTCATCCTTCCCTCAAGATCGCTGATCTCCACAGGAAAGGACTTGGAATATAGGCAGGAGGGGGGAAAAAAATAAGAAGACTTCACACAACGTGAAGTGGATATTTGTTGTGTGAACACAACATCAAAGCCCACCATCTCCATCAACGAGGCTGAGCGAGACATGAATGGAACAAAGCCCTACAAGAATTAGTGAGACATGGAATACTAGGAGTCTGGGAGGGAGAAGTGAAGAATTCAAACATAATCTTTATTTCCTTCAAGCCCCTTCTGGATTCTTACCTGCAACTCAGTTTGCTCCTTCTGCTCCTCCGCCTGGCTCAGGAGGAATCCTTCAGCCAGGTCCACTGCCTGGGCGCTGGTTTCTGCTCCACATTCCCGCACCCAGCTCTCCATCTCTAGGGGCAGAAGGGCCAGGAGCTGCTCCAGAACAACCAGGTCCAGCATCTGGGCTTTGGTGTGTTTTTCGGGTCTCAGCCATCGCCTACAAAAGTCATGGAGTCGGCCACAAAGTCCTCGGGGACCCTCAGCCACCTGGTATTGGAGGCTCCTGAAGTTGCGGGATTGAACTTCTGCAGGGATGATGGATTCCTCCTCCAGGATCTTCTGCCCAGCTCCTGCCCAGATCTCCCCGCAGCCTTTTCCAGTTGCCTCACTTGCTAAAAGTTGCATCTCCATTCTGTCTCTGACCCTGTAAGGCAACTCCAGTTGGGCCCAAGCAATCGTGTGGATCTCCAAACGCCTTTTCATTCATTCATAGGATCGTTTCTCTTGTCCCAGGACCGGCCTTGGCAAGCCATTCAGTCTTCCTTGCCCAGGAGATGATTGTCATCTCTATGCGAAGACGTATCAAATGGCTTCCAGTTTGTATATCTGACCATGGAAAATAAATGTGAAGAATTAGAAACAGTATACTAGGGTATAATGTATAATATAGTGAATATAGCATAGTATATAGCAGGGGTAGGCAACCTTGGCTCTTGTATGACTCGTGGACTTCAACTCCCAGAATTCCTGAGCCAGCATGGCTGGCTCAGGAATTCTGGGAGTTGAAGTCCACAAGTCATACAAGAACCAAGGTTGCCTACCCAGGTATATAGCATATATAGTATATCAGTATATAGCATATGGTATATAGTTAGTATACAGTATATACAGTATATTATGGTATGCAGCATAACATAGAATAAATAAAACAAAATGCAAGAAATTAGAAACCTGCCAAGCCCAAAACAGGTGAACAAACCATGAAAGCTCAGTTCCCATCCAAGGAAAAAGCAGGAAACGACCCTGGCTGGGGGATGCCTCCTTTTCCTTCTTCTGGGTGTCCTTTGGAGATCCGTGTCGCTCTCTGACACGCAGGCAGATTCACACAACCTGCCAGGAGCCCAACCGGGTCAGCCAAGCGCAGAGCGGAGGTTCCCCCCCCCTCCCCGAGTAGGGCCGGGAAGGAATTCCCCAGATCCCCGCCGCCTTCCTGGAATCCCCGGTTCTTCTTCTGCTGCTGCTGCTCTAGAGTTCCGCTTCCCCACTGCATGGATAAGGTGGCTGGGGAACATGGGACCCGGGATGGAGGGCGGGGCATGCGTCTCCCCCTCCTCCGCGCCTCCCTTGCACGGGAAGAGCTCCCCACCCACCAAAGACACGTGTGAATCTCTTCCCCGCGAGACGCTCCCGCAGCGTCGCCTCCCGCGGAG
>NW_015412837.1:0-1830 GCF_001527695.2 Protobothrops mucrosquamatus | reverse complement strand
AAGTTGAAGTTCACATCTATGTGCTTCTAAATACTTGTGAACTTCAGCATAGCTGGCTAGGGAATTCTGGGAGTTGAAGTCCACAAGTCTTAGAAGTCGCCCAAGGTTGGACGCTTCTGTTTCTAGGCGATGCGCGGGACAGCCACGTCATAGAGTTGTGCGGAAGGAGGGAACGCGCAGGCGCCTCCTCTTCCTCCTCAGCATGGGACCTTTGGGACTTCGCGGGAGTCTTAGTCTCCAAGAGGGGCCGCCTTTTTACAACTCCTAATCCCGATGGGAGCCTTACTCCTCCGTCCCCGAGTGTGTCTCAGCGATGCGTTAGGTGGGCTCGTGCCCCACCGCTTTCTCCCGTGTATGTCTGCCTTTCAGGAAGATGTCGAGGAAAGACGGGCTTTGCTACGGAAACCTGTTTGGGGATTGGTGCAGCCCATTAAATGCAGAGGCGCATTGATGGGCTGATGATGTGACCTCAAGTTGGTGTCAGCTTTTAACAACTACACAGATAGGTTTTGCCTCTAACCTGGTTGTCCCAAAGGCACCTTTCCCAAAAGGCAACTGGACTTTGTGTGGTTTTTTTTTCTTTGAAAATGTTTTGCTTCTCATCCAAAGAGCTTCTTCAGGGGACCCCACCAGTCAGTATTGAAGAAGCTTCCGTTTTGGAAAAGGCACCTTTGGGACAACCATGACCTGGATGATTGAGAATCTCCATAGACCTCTGACCTGCTCCTTCAGCCCTTCCAACTCATTGCTACTGTAATGAAGACCATCCATCTTGCTGTTAGTCATCCTCTTCTCTTTCCTTTCAACTTTACCAACGGAGGGCTTAGAGCAGGGGTCTTCAAACTTGGCCCTTTTATGACTTGTGGACTTCAACTCCCAGAATTCCTCAGCCAGCGTGCCTGGCTGAGGAATTCTGGGAGTTGAAATCCACAAGTCATAAAGGGGCCAAGTTTGAAGACCCCTGGCTTAGAGCTTTCTCCAGAGAGCTAGATCTTTGCATGCTGTGCTAAAATATACACACCTGATTATGAATGCAACAAATTGTTAAAGGGAGCTGTTGATGCTTATCTGCTTCTTAATATTTTGTTTATTAAATTTGTGTGCTGCCCATCTCTCTGTCAACTGACTCTGGGCAATTTGAGTATATTAAAGCATTTTGGACTATCTAGTCCATTTGATATTATTAACTTTCTCTTGTGACTCCTTTCTTCAACCTGGTGATTGATTGGAGCTCTTCTCAAGTGTCTGTAGAAGACTCAGGTTGGGAAAGATCATAGTAAGAGGAGAAAAGGGTGAATACAGAAAAAGGATGAATCACTTTCCATGAGATGGGTGGCTATATACATTTGATGAATAAATAATACATTTGACAAGATCATAGAAGCTATGAAGGAACCTCATTTGACTATCCTAATGACCTCTTTCTCAGTAATTATTACTCATCACTCACAAATTGTCAACTTAAAATATATTGTTTGGCCATACAGTATAAAGCTTGAAATCTGTTCTCAGAATAGTATGTGCGCTAATGTTGAAAAGAATAAAATAACCATAATCCTATTTGTAAGATTTTCAAGGGAATAATGTAATATCTCAGAACTAGGAGTTGTATCCTACCCTATTGGATCCAAATTATTATTATTATTATTATTATTATTATTATTATTATTATTATTATTATTATTATTATTATTATTATTATTATTATTATTATTATTATTATTATTACTTTAATTTATACCCCGCCCTTCTCCCGAGGGACTCAGGGCGGCTTACAGGTAAATAAAAACAGAGCTATACAATAAATATTTAAAAGCCAAATTAAAATAT
>NW_015412836.1:0-1830 GCF_001527695.2 Protobothrops mucrosquamatus | reverse complement strand
TTCTATTCTATTCTATTCTATTCTATTCTATTCTATTCCATTCCATTCCATTCCATTATTTCTATTCTATTCCATTCCATTCCATTATTTCTATTCTATTCTATTCTATTCTATTCTATTCTATTCTATTCTATTCTATTCTATTCTATTCTATTCTATTCCATTATTTCTATTCTATTCTATTCTATTCTCATTCCATTAATTCTATTCTATTCTATTCTATTCTATTCTATTATTATTCTATTCTAATTCCATTAATTCTATTCTATTCTATTCTATTCTCATTCCATTAATTCTATTCTATTCTATTCTATTCTATTCTATTCTATTCTATTCTATTCTATTCTATTCTATTCTATTCTATTCCATTATTTCTATTCTATTCTATTCTATTCTATTCTCATTCCATTATTTCTATTCTATTCTATTCTATTCTATTCTATTCTATTCTATTCTATTCCATTATTTCTATTCTATTCTATTCTATTCCATTATTTCTATTCTATTCTATTCTATTCTCATTCCATTAATTCTATTCTATTCTATTCTATTCTATTCTATTCTATTCTATTCTATTCTATTCTATTCTCATTCCATTAATTCTATTCCACTCCATTCCATTCCATTCCGGTCTGGTCTAGTCTGGTCTGGAGTTGAAGTCCACAAGTCTTAAAAGTTGCCAAGTTTGAGGACCCTTGAACGAAACTCCTGAGCAGCCTAAATCCAAACTCCAGCTAGCCCCGCCTTCTTTCTGGCCTCCCATTCGCTTCCCCGCCTGCCGCTGCTCCGCCTTCCGCTCAGCTTGAGCCTCGCCGCTCGCCGTCGGCCCCGTTGTCATGGCTACGTGAGCGGCGCGGCCCACTTCGCCGTGGAGCCTGAGAAAAGTTAACCGACAAAGCGGGCTTGCAACAAGCCGTTGTTATGTCTTTCCGCGATCTCCGGAGTGAGTCGAATGGGGCGAGGGGACGGGGACGGTCCGGTGTTGTATATGAAGTCCCAGCTGAGCCTCCTCTAATTTATTCCATTATTTAATCACCCCAGCGGGGCGCCATGATCCCCACCCAGCCCCCCCTATTACCAAAGAGCTCAGGGCAGCGTATGTGACACCCCCCACACACCCCTCTTTGATCCATACAACAACCCTGGCAGGTAGGACTCCCATAGCTGGCCTGCAAGAATCATCCCCACCACAGGTGGCAGCAAAGAGGCGCCAGGCAAACCCTCGGCTCGTTGCTGCCATCTAGAGGCCGCCTGGAGGCATCCAGAATAACAAAGGCGGTTTTGCCCCTGGAAGCTTAAAAGATTTATGTGGAGTCCCATCATCCCCAGCCAGCATGGTCCCGGGGGGGGGGGGGAGGTCAGAGTTTTAACACTCATGAAGGGCATCAGATTTGGAGAAACCACTCAATTCCTAAATTAAAATACTGCTGATGCTAATAACTGTATTAAACTTGCATGCCACCCAACTCTTCCAACGATGGTCTCTGTTTTCTATTGTTTTGTTGCTTTCTCCTATTTTTTTAATTGTCAGCCACCCCCAGATGTCATTGGGAGCCTCTAAATGTAATAAAATAACGATAAATTTAATAAAATAATGATAAGTGATGTGTTAGGGTGCCTTTTGTAACCTAGAACTAAGGAGAAACTGCCTGACAGTTAGAACAATTAATCAGTGGAACAACCTGCCTCCAGAAGCTGTGAATGTCTGAAATGCTATAGGGTTTCCTGTCTGAACAGGGGGTTAGACTAGAAGACCTCCGAGGTCCCTTCCAACTATTATTATTATTATTATTATTATTATTATTATTATTATTATTATTATTATTATTA
>NW_015412835.1:0-1830 GCF_001527695.2 Protobothrops mucrosquamatus | reverse complement strand
ATGATCTGTTCCATAAATAATACTGAAAAGAGATATATTTTGACACTAGATCAAATGAAAGACAAAACGTTTAGATTTTGAGGGTAAAATGGGGTAGCTTGCAAGAAAGACCCACCTTGCATCAAGCCATGATAGTTAAGCAATCTGTGGCTTAATATAAGGCAGTACACTGAACTTAACACACAACTGTGGGCTTAACGTCACACACAGTGGACTTCTTTTTTTTTAATTATAAATTTTTATTTTTTTAAACCAACAAAGCAAGACAAAACAAAACATAACACACATACACACACAGTGTGTACTCCTCCTTTTTTTTTTTAATAGCAATTTCATAACGGTAATCTTCTTCTATTTACATTTCCCCCCCCTTATTCTTCTTTAGATATATTTGTCTTTGTTGTCCTGTTGTTTCTTGTTTGCATTTTTCTTCCTTCATACTATACTTCATACTAAAAATAATACATATTATTATTACTATACATTATTATACACACATTTTCCACTTTTGACCTTTTCACATTTATTCTCCTCTATTATTTCTAGTCTCCAACCAGTCGTACCACTTATTCCATATTAAATAGTACTCTGTGTCTTCCTTTTCATTTATCTCTTTTGTTAATTTGTCCATCTCAGCACAATTCAGGATTTTCCTTATCACTTCTTCCTCTGATGGTATATTCTCATTTTTCCAGAACTGTGCATATGCTATTCTTGCTGCCGTTATTATATGTAGAATTAAGTACCGTATTTCTTTACTATATTTTCTGTTTAAAATACCCAGCAAAAAAATCTCGGACTCAGCCTTCTAATTATTTGTAGAATTTGGGACTCCAGATTGCAGTTGCAATAAAGATACAGACAGAGAACTAGAACAAATAGAAAGGAACGGACACTTATCTCGGATAATAGACATGAGAATATTATGTTCTGAAATATTACTTCAGGGCATTAAAATCTATTCCCCAAACTTGAGCAAACTATTAGCCATAACATGGAATTGGCTTGGAGGGACGGGGGGGGGGGGGTTGTCATATAGCTCCTAATATTTTCTGTATCTTGTTCATGTTGGCTTTTTGGAGCCAACACAGGGAACTTGATAAATTGATCTCTTGATTCATAACATTCAAAGTTAAGTCTTCGGTTGCCTTTGGTTATACAGTGCTGACATTTATAAAGCTGACTGCCCGTTGCGCAGACAATAAACAGGTCTAAAAATGGTGTCTTGGCTTCGCTCTAACGAAAGAGTTGACACTGTTTAAATTTTCTCAAGCCAGCATTTCCTAAGCCTCTGCTCTCCTAACTATGTTGGACTGCAACTCCCAGCATGCCCTGGAGCACAAGGAAAACAAAGTCTGCTTAATTAGTTTGGGGTCTGTCAACTGTGAGGAGAGTTGAAGGCCAGTATAGCTCGACAGTAGACAAGAGCTGGACTGTATTTGTCTGAAATGGTGTAGGGCAGCGGTAGGCAACCTTGGCTCTTTTATGACTCGTGGATTTCAACTCCCAGAATTCCTGAGCCAGCATGGCTCAGCTTGGAAACCTCTCCCTTTCCCCTCAGCATGGCTGATTCAGGAATTCTGGGAGTTGAAGTCCACGAGTCAAAAAAGAGCCAAGTTTCCTATCATCTAGGCCGCGCGGGCGGTGTTGGGAGGGACTCGTCACTCCCACGTTACGCCGCTTCTGCGCGAGCTGCATTGGCTACCGGTGGCCTTCCGGGTGCGCTTCAAGGTGTTGGTTATTATCTTTAAAGCGCTCCATGGCACCGGACCTGGTTACCTTCGAGACCGCCTCCTGCCACAGATTACCCCCCACCGACCTGTACGCTCT
>NW_015412834.1:0-1830 GCF_001527695.2 Protobothrops mucrosquamatus | reverse complement strand
TTTGAACAGGAACCGACCAGAAAATCCTAGGTTGTAAACCAGATTTGGAAGTTAAAACAAACAAACAAACAAACCCAAAATAAGGTATTGGCCAATTAGTTCTACATAATTACCAAAAAAAACTGCACGGCATATTCTTGAAGTTATCAGCAGCCATGCTAAAAGGAGATTTCACTAATTATAATTTGTCTCATTTAATGTATGCAATTTATGAGAACCAGTCTGGTATAGTGGTTAAGGCACCAAGACAGAGACTAGGGGACTGCAAATTTTACTCCTGCCATAGTCACAAAGCCAGCTGGGTGACCTTGGGCCACACATTCTCTTTCAACCCAAGGAAGAAGAAGGCAAGGACAAACAACTGAAACCTTGCCAAGAAAACTGCAGCAACTACTTGAAGCAATTGCTAGGAGTCAACACTGACTTGGAGACAAAAGGAAGGAAGGAACAATTCAATGAATGAACAAACAAACAAAAAAGCAAGCAAGCAATTTAGAGGATCCAGTTCCTGATGATGCTCAGTGGCTTACAATTATATTACTCTAAATATTCAAGAGTCCCAGAAAATTATGTTTGCTAGGGCTCTTTTCTCATTAAGCAAATGCTGGGCTTGTTTTCTTCAGTGGGTGTTTTTTGCTGAAAACCAGAAGTAAATGCTGGAAACGGTCAAAAAATGCCAAAAATTGCAGTCCCTTGACTGATCATTAAGTGAGGACTACCTGTACAGGTTACTACTGCCTCTGGTCCTACATTTGGATAGAGGAGGGGTGCAAAAAGCAAAGGAGGGACAAATTGGGTATTGTCTTCAAAGTAGCTTGCATGACTAATTTTGTTTGTGCTTTTTTTTTCAGTCAAAATTTACATACAAAAGAATTCAAGGAAAAAATAGTATCAAGTAAAAAAAAAATATTGTGAACAGCAAACAAGAGGCAAATATAAAAACAGACATGTAATTAATACAGCAGGAACTTAAGTAATAATAAACTATCTGAACATTCCTATCAGCTAATAAGAAGGCTACATTATAATCATCTGAGCACACTCTCATTATTATTTAAAAAAGGAGAGATTAAATTTTTCCCCCCAAAAATTTTTTTATTATTATTTTCCATCATAAAAAAAAAACAATCACAAGCATAATAAACACAATAACAAGTAAAAACCCCCCATCCCCCCCCGGACTTCCCAAACCTAATCCCAGGATAATATTCATATATGAGTAAACAAATACTAATATCCCTAACTCCACAAAATATCTTAATCTACAAAAAAGATAGAAAGAATAAACAAAAAAAAAAATCTAAAAACCTAAGTTATATTCTACCACTCCATGCTTCTTTTGAATATAAACAATCCATCTTCTCCATATTGATAAAAATTGTTCATTTGAATGATTCTTCAAATAAGCTGAAATCTTTGCCATTTCAGCAAGATACGAAACTTTCAATCTCCAGTCTTCCATTGTAGGCAGAATTGGGCTCTTCCAATTTTGGGCTATCAACAAACGGGCAGCAGTTAAACAATAAAGCATCAAAGTAGTTTCTTTTACATCTAAATCTTGCACAATACCTAAAAGAAACAACTGTGGAAGAAAAATAATCCTTTTTTTAAAAATTTGCTGTAAGTTCCATCACAATTGTATCCAAAAGGCCTTAATAACCTTACACGTCCACCACATATGAAAAAAAGTTGCATCTGGATGTCCACACCTCCAACACTTGGATTCATAATTCACATAGATACGAGACATAGTTGAAGGGTCCAAGTGCCATCTATAAAACATTTTATAAAAATTCTCCCGTAAATTTTGAGCTTGTGTAAACTTCACAT
>NW_015412833.1:0-1830 GCF_001527695.2 Protobothrops mucrosquamatus | reverse complement strand
TCCAACCCCCTGCTCAGGTAGGAAACTTTTCTCTGCTTCTCCTCCCCCTCAAAATAATAGAGATGGAAGGAACCTTGGAGGTCATCTAGTCCAACCCCCTGCTCAGGCCGGAAACCTTTCTCTGCTTCTCCTCCCCCTCAAAATAATAAGAGGTGGAAGGGACCTTGGAGGTCATCTAGTCCAACCCCCTGCTCAGGTAGGAAACTTTTATCTGCTTCTCCTCCCCCCCAAAATAGATGGAAGGGACCTTGGAGGTCATCTAGTCCAATAATTCCAGATTCCCAATATGCGTGTTTGGGGAAACCCTCGGGAAAGAGGCACTCCCAGCTTCTTCCAACCTGTTACCTTCCAGAACTGGACTACAAAGCCCATCTCTCCCAGCCAAGCATGGGCATTCTCCTCCTGCCAAGGAAAGGGGGATTTGAATACAGCCTTTAATAGCTGAGAGGAAGTTATGATGGAGAATCTGCACGAGGGTAACCAAACTCTTATGTTGCTTAGTGGGGTCTTGCCCCCCTCCTTACAGGCAGACAAATGTGGGCTTCCAGAGCCCCCAATTGGCTTCCTAAAGCTGCAAAGTAAACTCCCCTCCACTACTCCAAGGTGGACTCAACAGGCCTTCAGCCAAGGGGCACGCAAGACCCCTGCATCCTCGTATGTAAAGATCTGCACCTGGCGTAACAACAAGCCACCCCTTCTCTTCCTCAACAATCCAGTTTTTCTTTGTCTTAACATTTAAACATTTCCATTAAGTGAGAAATACGCTAGGTGAATGTTGCCCATTTTGCAGACCTTCTTGCCATGGTTGTTAAGTGAATCCCTGCAAGCTGGTTAGTAAGTGATCCGGTTGTTAAGTGAATCTAGTTCCCCCATTGACTTTCTCGAGAGAAGGTCACAAAAGGGATCACGTGAACTCCGGGACATAGCAACGGTCGTTAAGTATGAACCAGCTGCCAAGCATCTGAAATTTGATCACGTGATCATGGGGACGCTGCAAAGGTCGTAACTGTGAAACACAGTCCTAAGTCACGTTTTTCAGTGCCGCGGTAACTTTGAGCGGCCACTAAACAACCTGTTGTTGAGGACTACCTGTACTTGAACCCAGATCAGTAACTGGGCTTGGCTGGGGGCTGCTGGCGCTGCCCTTGACAACCCCACCCGCCCAGCTTGCCAAGTGTGAGAAAGGAGGAGAAAGCAAGCAGGGATTTATTTATGAACGCGAAGGGGTCTTTTTATTAATAAAGCCACAAAGCAGCTACAGAGTACGTTTCAATGGAGCCTGTCTCCTCGAGAGAAACGGGCTTAACGCGGTGCTGCCGGTCCGCCTTCCTCCTCTCCTTGACCAACTGGAAACCAATCGGGGTTTGGGCTTCAACCGTCTTGGACTGCAGAGGCGAAGAACCAGGTTCTGTTGAAATGTTCACTCGGGCTCCTTCTGCCTCCCACCATCCCGGGTTTGCCAAGGAGTCCTTACTCCTGGGCCGCGTCTGGAGCTCCCGACGGCTTGTTCTGATCGTCGCCTTTCTTCTTGTGGCCTGAAACAATGTCATCGATGCGCAGGAGGAGGACGGCCGTCTGGGGAGGGAGGAGGTGGGGTTACATCAGGAACAAGAAAATAACCCCCCCAAAAATTGCATCCCCACATTCAAACCTAGCTAGAAGGCACCGGGGAATGCAAGAACATTGGCTAAAGCAGTTTTAAGAGATTTCATCAGAACAAGATTCGGTTTGGTTAGTCTAGACCAGGGGTAGCCAACCTTGGCTCTTTTATGACTTGTGGACTTCAATACAAGAATTCCTGAACCAGCCATGCTGACTCAGGAATTCTGG
>NW_015412832.1:0-1830 GCF_001527695.2 Protobothrops mucrosquamatus | reverse complement strand
GTGGGGTCCTTGGTACTCTCTGAGCTTGGTTGTTTTCTTGCAGATGTTTCATTACCCAACTAGGTAACATCATCAGTGCTAGAAGGGAGTGGGGTTTGTGGAGAGGAGGAGGAGGAGGAGGAGGAGGAGGAGGAGGAGGAGGACCGTGGAGTCCTTGGTGCTCTCTGAGCTTGGCAGTTTTCTTGCAGATGTTTCATTTCCCAAACTAGGGAACCGCATCAGTGCTAGGGATCACTGCTCATCAGCAGCACTGATTATGTTATCTCATTTGGGTAATGAAACATCATCAAGAAAACAACCAATCAGAGATCACCCAGGACCCTTCACCGTATCTAGTGCCAACACTAGGAACATTCTTCCAAAACATTCTCCTTCCCAATAAATTTGCAACGCAAAGATTCCTGCAAACAGAATGAGGAACAGTAGGGGGAAAAAAAATAAAACCTTTTGGCCCAGGTCCTAGTTAGGATCACCTTTCTCCCCATTCTGTTTCCTCCTCCCACGCCCTCCTCCCCCCCTCGTGATTATTTTGAAGAACCCCAAATGGGCTTCCCAGCACAACTAATGGTCCAATGTGGCTCGCCATGAAAGCCCTGACTAATCCTGGAATCACAGACCTGATGTCTCTATAGGCAGCAATAAAGAGTTGTAACCTCAACTCTTCCTTTTATAATGGCTTTCCCTGGCCATTAGACTCAGACACAACTTCCCCTGCCTAAGAATGCTGTATTCTTTCCAGTGCAGTCTTAGTAGTAGGGGGGGGGAGGGACGGGAGGCTGAGGGGAGGGAGGGACGGGACACGCCACGGTGGCTGGGGCCACTGCTTTTTATATATCCCCAGATTTGGGGCTTTGAAATTCAGAAGAAAAAAAGACAGCCTCCCAGCTTCTGAAGCACTTAGAAAATGCCCTAGAATTTTTAAATTTTAAAAATTAAACATGCCCTAGAACAGTGATGGTGAACCTTTTAGAGACCGAGTGCCCAAAAACTGGCTCCACCCTGCTCCACCCCTTGCCCCACCCCTGCTCCACCCCCACCCCGTCCCCCACCCCACCTGCCCACAGGACCACTCACCGCCTCCAGGGCCCACCGCAGATCGCCCAGGCAGCCCAGCAGCGCCATGGTGGCCACCTCCTCTGCCCGTGCTCCGCAGCATCAACTGTGTGGGATGGGGCATGAGGGCAGAGTCTTGTCTACGCTGCCTGGCTGCCATGTCCTTGGCTGGGCTGCTCCGTGTGGGCCATGCTCGGGGGCGACTCTCCTCCAAGGGGGCTGCTGGTGAGGGGGTCGTGGGGGGAGGTGAGGCTGGGGCAACGGCACATGTGCCCACAGAGAGGGCTCCGAGTGCCGCCTCTGGCACGCGTGCCATAGGTTCGCCACCACTGCCCTAGAATGCTAGAACACAGCCATGTCCTACACGGGATCCAGGGGAGCTGACCCTGCATGCAGACACTACCCTTGGCACCCACCATGCTAACCTGGTCTATCTTACATTCTTTTCCAGAGTTTACATTTATTAAAGTATGCAAGAACGGAGTGCCTTCCCAAAGTGGCCACTGAAAAGTATCTTAATGTGACTGAAGGGAGATCACCAAAACACGTGGCGGGGGGGGAATTATGTTAAGTGGGCTTAATAATAATAATAATAATAATAATAATAATAATAATAATAATAATAATAATAATAATAATAATAATAATAATAATAATAATAATAATAATGATAAAGTTGGAAGGGACCTTGGAGGTCATCTAGTCCAACCCCCTGCTCAGGCAGGAAACCCTATACCATTTCGGACAAATGGCTGTCCAGTCTCTTCTTAAAAACTT
>NW_015412831.1:0-1830 GCF_001527695.2 Protobothrops mucrosquamatus | reverse complement strand
GACTGAGTGGCGCCGGCCTTGTGCGCATGCGCAAGGCGGGAAAAGACCGCCTCATGATTGGTTGAACTTGCCCGGGGATCAGAAGGTATAAATAGAGGCCTGCGTGCCTCTGCTCGGGTTGTTCGTAGAATGGAAGCAGAGAATAAAGACTTGTTAGAAATGCTTCGTCTCAAGCGCCATTATTCTCCGGACTTAACAGCAGTCATTAAGAGAAGTCCAGAGAACAGTCATTAACTGAATCATGGCCTTTTTTTGGGTCAAAACTATTGCAAAAAGTCTGAAACCAGCAAAAATGTTATAGAATGCTGCATGTTGGCCATAAAGGTGAGTGCCTGAAATGTAGTTGTGTGACTGTGAATGTGTATGTGCAGCCATCAGAATTCTGGAACTGGCTCGAAAGTAGCATCGGGAGGGTCCTTCATAACTTCATTTGGTCGCTAAGCAACCAATCCTAAGAGGAGCACTATTTGTACCTGTAGAGGTATCCACCTGATGAGCAACGTGGAGAAAAGAACCTGCATAGAAAATAAGAAAGGATGAGAAGAGCAGGAACGGAGTGCTAGGTGGGACTTTAGGCCATAGTTGTTGATTGGCAGGCTTTCCCAACTTAGGCATGAACTTGGCTGGCCCTAATCAGAATCTCAATAGGATGCTGTATTACCAGGACTCTTTACCATAACTCAAGAACTGTATCCATTGCCAAAAGCTAACAGAGTCCTTGAGTTTACATTTCTTGAGTCCAGAACCTTCTTTTCTCACATTTTTTTCTGTGTAATGAGAAGCTGATCTATCTTTTCCATACTTGCTCTTAATTGGCAGTTATATATTGACCTTCCTTGCATTCATATCCTGAATATCTGCAGCTATTAATTAAACCCTGATGCATAGAAGCAGTAGCGAGAGAAGCCATGATCATTTACAATGTTCAGATCGGGGCTGGCTGTAAACTGCAGTGATCCCTCTATTTGAGATTCCAATCATCCAAAAGGACTCCTTGCAGCTAAAGTATCCAGCAATTCATTTATTATTGCCACTTAAATGATATGTTAATGAAGTTTGTCACAATTCAGTCACTTTGACTCCTGCTTTGGTTCATATCATCAAAATGTTAGGTAACTAATGCCAGGTCCATGAGCACACCCACATGGTAAAGGAGTTTTTGAGGGATAAGTCATTTAAATATTTTTGTAGGTTAATCCCAAAAGCTCTCACAATATTTTTCAAGAATTAAAAAAGTATTTTTTTAAAAAAAAAATATGTCGAACTGTAAACAAAAACCACCAGAGTCCAAAGAACAAGAAGTGCTATCCTGATTTATGCAGTGCAGCAAAGTAGAAGTTTGACAAGGAGCTACTGCTTTAGTTGCAAAAAAGTTCTGTTGAGAGGGTGTTAATTAGCTATATAAACTGCTAGATACTCTTCCTTGCGGAGGAAGTTCTAAAGAGGAAGAGCCACCAATCAGGAGGCTGAAGAAGTTCTGAAATGAAGAAATGACAGATTTGATTTACTTGAATAATTTTACCTTTGTTGGAATTCATTAACATTTTTAAAAAGTAGCTAATGAAATACATTGTGTCAAGTTTTTTTTTTTTTTACTATTATTATAAGATATGCTCCAAGCATTTTATCTTTGGCCTAAATAACTAACTATGAAAAAGAGAAAATTATTTCTTTTTGAACTGAATAATTAAGTATAATTACCATTCAAACTATAATTATGGATGTAATGTTGATAAGGCCTGAAGGACCATAACTACAAGTGAATTTTACCATTTATAGCTTACAAATCTAACCACTTACTTTAATTGAAGTTCCAAACTAAAATAATTA
>NW_015412830.1:0-1830 GCF_001527695.2 Protobothrops mucrosquamatus | reverse complement strand
ATGTCGGCTGGCGACCCCCAGGGGAAGGGCCTTCTCTGTGGGTGCCCCCACCCTCTGGAACGAACTACCCCCCGAGATCCGGATGATTCCGGATCTCCTTACTTTCCGCCGCGCCCTCAAGACATGGCTTTTCCAGCAAGCGGGCCTGACCTAGGGTGGATTTTAGTTAGGGATGATTTTAATATAATTTTAATTATTATACAGCTACTAATATTTGGCTTTTAATTTGGTTTTAGAGGGGTTTTTATTCTGGTATTTTATTGTTATTTGTTTTAAAAATGCTGTGCACCGCCCTGAGTCCTTCGGGAGAAGGGCGGTATATAAATTAAATTAATAATAATAATAATAATAACCGTGTTGCTGACTTAACACGCAGTGATTCGCTTAGCAACTGTGGCAGGAAAGGTTATAAAATGGGGCAAAACTCGCTGAATTCCTGCCTCGCTTAGAAATTTTGGGCTCGGTTGTGGCCGTAAGTTGAGGACCCCCTGTAAAGGGGACACAGAAAGGGAAAAGACTATCTAAGCATCCTTTGCCATACCCTTGTCTAAGTTACTTAGTAAACATTTCCTAACCACAGAATTAGAACCATAGTTAGCAAGTTAGTTTCCACATCAGGGCTTTTAATAATTGTTTGTTTAGTGTCATGCCCTCCCACACCATTAAGTTGATAAGGTAGCAATTCCAGAAAGCAGCAGTTAAGGTCCAGGCACTAAGTTTTAATGGTGCTTAATTATGACACAGCCACTTTGAAGGAGCGATCAGAATGATCTCTTGAGAACGAAAGCTGCAGAATGAATGCGGGATGGTCAAAGACAATTTCAGAGCAGTGGATACATTTTAGAGGTGACATGGTCATTTCAACTGACTTTTGAGACCTTTGCCTTCTCCTACCTAGGCTGGCTAGGGCACGATAGAATACAATGGGTGAAAACACAGAATCATAGAGTTGGAAGGGACCTTGCAGGTCTTCTAGTCCAAGCCCCTGCTCAAGCAGAAGACCCTACACCATTCCAGACAAGTGGCAGTCCAGTCTCTTCTTAAAAGCCTCCAGTGATGGGGCACCCACAACTTCTGGAGGCAACTTCTGGTTAATTGTTCTCACCGTCAGGAAATTTCTCCTTAGTTCTAGATTTCTTCTCTCCTTGATTGCTTCTTGTCCTGTCTCTGGTGCTTTGAAGAACACCAGATGAAGGCTTATTCAACAACATAGAATCATAGGGTTGGAGGAGACCTTGGAGGTCTTTTAGTTCAACCTCCTGCTCAAGCAGAAGACCCTACACCATTACAGATAAGTGGCAGTCCAGTCTCTTCTTAAAAGCTTCCAGTGAGGGAGCACCCACAGCTTCTGGAGGCAAGTTGTTCCACTGGTTAATTGTTCTCACAGTTAGGAAGCTTCTCCTTAGTTCTAGGTTGGTTCTCTCCTTGATTTCTTTCCATCCATTGTTTCTTATCTTGCCTTCTGCTGCTTTGGAGAATAGACATGAGGGCCCCCATGCCTTATCTGATAGAAAGCTCCTTTCTCTGCCTCCTCCCAGTTGTAACAGCCTCCCAGCTCTATTCATTTGCTAGTTGTAACGGTAATGCAAATGATTTGTAGTGCACTTTCACTGTCCTACAACAAGTGACTGTGTGGGGGAATATGTGCTCTCCATGCTCGGAAACAAACAACAGACTGCAACGAGCTGTCAAGTCTGTTCTTAATTGTTAATCATCTTGGCTCCAAACTGTCAGCTAAAGAGCAATTGCTACATTTCCAAACTGGCAAATGCTCGCCAAAAAACTGCCTTCAATATTTAACATTTTGTGGCATATGAAGTTTGAAGCTGC
>NW_015412829.1:0-1830 GCF_001527695.2 Protobothrops mucrosquamatus | reverse complement strand
GATTTTATTTAGGGACGATTTTAAGTATAATTTTAATTGGAACACAGCCTCTAATATTTGGTTTTTAATTTGGTTTTAGAAGGGTTTTATTTTTGTATATTGTTACTGTATCTGTTTTTAATATGCTGTGCACCGCCCTGAGTCCTGCGGGAGAAGGGCGGTATAGAAATTAAAATAATAATAATAATAATAATAATAATAAGATCCTAGCCTACGATGCTGGTTTTCAAAACCCCTGCATTCAGAGCGTGACACAAGGCCACGTAGACTCTGCTGTCCCTTCAGATCTCCCTGCTCTGACTCCCACGCTCATCATAAATGTCACCAGGTGGCCTTCACATCGCAGAGGCAAAAAGCAACAAGTCCCTGGTGGATTCTGTTCCTATTTTGGATAACCATCATTTGCACTCGGCAAGGCTGTGGACAGGCCATGGCTGGGTAGTAGAACATCTGTCCAGCAAACAGGAGGCTCTGGTTATTTTGCCCACTATTATTAGACAGATCTTTGCCAAATTCAGAAGTAATAGGTCTCCTGGGCAGAGAATCTCAGCGTGAGCTCTTCACCAGGGAAGGGCTGCTAAGCCACGTTGCTTTCTTGTGTGCAGGTACCTCTGGCCGAACCCTCACTGCTCAACGTGCCCTCCGTCATCCATGCTCTTAGAAGGATGCTTTCGTTTTCCCCACGGGCTGGACCTCAAAATGTCTCAGGAAGCTAGGCCATTACCTTGGTAGAGACGAACTTCCCCCAAAGAAGGACATATAAGGCAAGCATTGAGCGAAAAGCCTTCTGACTTTGGTCACTTGAGGCACTGAACTATTTTTATATGGCTTTAGAACCGGAATACTCATCAAATATGCCTTGTTGATAAAAATGAGTGGGGGAAAATGTTATGGAGAAGACAGATTTCCGTTTGGGGGGGGTCATCATTTGAGAAACCCAGGAGCTATTTGGGGCCAGTTGCTGATACTTGTTCTCTTCAGAAGGATTTGTTTTAATGAGGGCCTCAGTACACAATCATTTTTGTTTAAAATGATGTTGCGAGTCATTCATGAAATAAATATTTACCTCAGCCTTGGTAAAAGTCTGCCAACCTCTCTTAGGCTGCAACTTGGCCTGAAGGTATTTTTACGAGGGCTCTTGCATTATCAAAGAACAAATATATAAATACGGAGGATGCTCAGGCTGATTGATGTTGTAGCAAACAGACAGAATCATCACAGACTTAATTGCATGGTGTAATTGCTCCTTTGGCTAGGCTGGTGGAGGGTTGCCTTTGCACCCTGTTGCGCTCACAACGTCCCTAAACAATGTTTGCAGATATTAAGTTCAGGCCAGATACAGATGATAAGGGTATGTGTGAATCACCCAAGATCTGAATCATGGAACCGACTCACATGCTGGTCCATGACCGCAATAAAGATTTGATCGATTGATTGACTCAGAAGCTCTCAAGAAGATCCGATGCCTTGAATTGGTCCAAAAAGGCTCTTGAAGCCCTTTCTCAGGCACACTTCAGGCTGAATATCCACACAAATGACATAAGGTTGCTGAGGTTTTATGTGCTCAAGGCCGATGTGATTGTGCTGGTTTTGTAGGTGGTCTTTTGAAAGAGGTTGGGCAAGAATGCCAAAGTCTTGCTAGCTTTCCAGTTTTCTTACATGAGATGTTCCAGACTTCTTTGACTTGGGAAAAGGGGGGGCTTTTTTCAAAGAGATAGATGATAGATAGATAGATAGATAGATAGATAGAGAGAGAGAGAGAGAGAGAGAGAGAGAGAGAGAGAGAGAGAGAGAGAGAGAGAGAGAGAGAGAGAGAGAGAGAGAGAGAGG
>NW_015412828.1:0-1830 GCF_001527695.2 Protobothrops mucrosquamatus | reverse complement strand
GAGGAAGGAGAAAGAGGGAGGGGGGAGATTAGAGGGAGGGAGGGAGGGAAGGAAGGAAAAAGAGGGAGGGATGGAGGGAGGAAGGAAGGAGAAAGAGGGAGGGAGGGAAGGAGAAAGAGGGAGGGAAAGAGGGAGGGAGGAAGGAAGAATAGCAGAATAACAGAGTTGGAAGGGACCTTGGAGGTCTTCTAGCCCAACCCCTACTCAAGCAGGAGACCTATACCATTATGGACAAATGGGTGACTGGTCCCTTCTTGTAAACCTGCAATATTGGAACACCCACAACTTCTGGTGGCAAGCTGTTCCTCTGGTTAATCGTCCTCACCGTCAGGAAATTCCTCCTTCGTTCCAGCTTGCTTCTCTCCTTCATTAGTTTCCATCCATTGCTTCTTCTCCTACCTTCTGGTGCTTTGGAGAAGAGGTGGACCCTCCACCCCTTCTTCTTTGGGGCAACCCCTCAAATATCAGAAGGTCCCCCCCCGGTCCTTCTTTTCATTAGACCAGAAGGACTAGGGGGGATAAGGTAGCCTCTCAACCCAACGTTTTTGCCCCTGGACCTGGGTTCAAGGCTCCCCTAACCGAGCAGCAGAAGAGACCACCTTCTCTAAACGGGGAGAAGCCCCCCAAAACACACACAAAAAAACACGCCACCTACCGACGGGGAGACGTCCTCGTCAAACTTTTTAATCTGGTTCATGAACTCCAGATGTTTCTTCTCCTCCTCCAGCTGGGCCACCGACTGCTCGCTCCTCTGCAGCTTCTGCTGGGTGGCGGCCAGCTCGTCCCGCAGCCACTGGTTCTCCTGCACCAGGCGCCGGACCTGCGCCCGCAGCTTCTGCTTCTCCGACTCCACGGCGCTCAGGTGGCTGGAGAGGGCGATGATCACCTGGTGGGGCCGGGGAGGGAAAAAAAAAAAAAGCGGGACTCGTCGGTCTTCGGTCGAGAAGAGGATCCCGGTCGCAGCTCCCCCGACACGGCACGCAAGCGGCCAAGCCTACCTGGGCCTCGCCGAGGCCCAGCTCGATGGCCTCGAGGGACTTCCTCAGCAGCAGGGCCTTCTCCTGGGCGGCGCTGGCCTCGTGCGGCGGCGGCGGCTCCAGGCGGCTGACGGTGCCCAGCAGCGCGGCCAGGAGGGAGTGGTGCTCGCTGCGCAGCGTCTCCAGGCCTTGCACCACGGCCTTGGTGCCCAGCACGATCTCGTCCTGGCTCAGCTTCTCCAGCTTCTCCTCCCGCGGGTACAACATGGTGGCCATCGCCCAGCCCTGCGGGGGGGGGGGAGAGAGAGAAAGGAGCAGCTGGGTAAAAGGTTTACGTTGTGTGTGTGTGTTGTGTGTGAGAGAGATTCTTTTCTCCTCCCCTCCCTCTTTTCCTTCCTTCCTCTCTTCCCTCTCTATCCCTTTCTTCCTTCGTTCCTTCTTTCCTCCCTCCTTCCTTTATTCCTTCCCTCCCTTCCTTTATCCTTTCCTTCCTTCGTTCCTTCTTTCCTCCCTTCCTTTATCCTTTCCTTCCTTCGTTCCTTCTTTCCTCCCTCCTTCCTTCTTTATTCCTTCCCTCCCTTCCTTTATCCTTTCCTTCCTTCGTTCCTTCTTTCCTCCCTCCTTCCTTCTTTATTCCTTCCCTTCCTTTCTCCTTTCCTTCCTTCGTTCCTTCTTTCCTCCCTCCTTCCTTCTTTATTCCTTCCCTCCCTTCCTTTATCCTTTCCTTCCTTCGTTCCTTCTTTCCTCCCTCCTTCCTTCTTTATTCCTTCCCTCCCTTTCTCCCTCCCTTTATTCTTTCCTTCCTTCGTTCCTTCTTTCCTCCCTCCTTCCTTCTTTATTCCTTCCCTCCCTT
>NW_015412827.1:0-1830 GCF_001527695.2 Protobothrops mucrosquamatus | reverse complement strand
ACAAAACAATCAATACAATATACAAAATTTAAAATATAGTTAAAAAGAAATATTAATATGGGCCTTTTCTTCCTTTTTTAAAAAGTTATTTAAAAACCAAATTTAAAATCCCCTTAGGCCAGTCCTGCCAGCTGAAATAGCCATGTCTTGAGGGCGCGGCGGAAGGAGGGGAGATCCGGAATCACCCGGATCTCTGGGGATAGTTCGTTCCAGAGGGTGGGGGCTCCAACAGAGAAGGCTCTCCCCCTGGGGGTCGCCAACCGACACTGTCTGGTTGACGGCACCCTGAGGAGACGGCACCTGCATAAAGTTGGGTTGGGAAACATGGCACCCCATTGGGACTGCACGGACGACACTTGGGGTGAAGCATCGGGGGGAGGGCGGTGATGCCTGGAGCGGCTGTGAGATGGACGGCTGAATCTTGTCCTGATGGGTTTGTTCTCCTGTGTGGTGCCATGCATTTGTGAAGTTGTTGTCATCTATCTCATCCAAGAAGATGAGAAGGGTACAGTAATAGTAATACAGCCATACTACATACTAGGCACAGGTATAGTATAGGCCAGTGATGGCGAACCTTTTAGAGACCGAGTGCCCAAACTGCAACCCAAAACCCACTCAGAATTCCTGAGCCAGCCATGCTGAGGGGAAAGGGAGAGGTTTCCAAGCTGAGCCATGCTGGCTCAGGAATTCTGGGAGTTGAAATCCACGAGTCATAAAAGAGCCAAGGTTGCCTAGCCCTGGCCCAGATAAAGCTCCAAATGGCCTCCACCACTCTCAGAGGGAGTACTAACGACCAGATGACTGCAAGGAATAGAAATCCTTCCATTCCACACCATCCAGTCAGAACTGAAGAAGCTTCTTGGAGGAGAAGCGAAAGGTCTTCAAGGAAAAAGAAAAAAGTTTCTCTGCTGGCTAAGGAATTCTGGGAGTTGAAGTCCACAAGTCTTAAAGTTGCCAAGGTTGGAGACCCCTGCCCTGTACCATTTCAGACAAACGGCTGTCCAGTTTCTTCTTAAAAGCTTCCAGTGTTGTGTCCCAGATACTCTTCAAGGGCAGCCCCGTGTAGAACGCATTGCAGTAGTCCATCGAGGAAATGACTGAGTGACTGAGAGGAGGGCCTCCCCATTCAGGAAAGGATCTGCCCGGCACATAACTCAAAGGTGAGCGAAGAGCCTGCTAGCTACAATTGCCACTAGTCCTCAAGCAGGAGTTGTGTAGTCCACAAAGACCCCCCCCCAGATTACACTCCAGGTCTGTCTAGGAATGTGCAACCATCAAGGAAGGTAAGTCCCCAGACAAAGAGGACCCCCCCCACAACAACCAAACCATTTGGAACCCATTTTCCCAGCTAGCACTTTTGTTCTAGTGCAGCAATTGACTTAGCTTTAGCTTTTTCTCCTCACTCTCTTTTTTATGATCCTGTAATCCCCTTAATTCAGGATAGAGTCAGGGTGACTGGATGGAGCTGAGCCTTTACTGGCCGGATTCCTTTCTGATGCCTACGTGGAGCTCACAGCAGATATTTTTTCTTTACGCCCTGGGAGAGAAACATCTGCTGCTACCTAGAACTGAACTCTCAGCCTTCTGAATGGGAGGCAAGCATCTCCCCCACTAGATCACCATGCCTTCTCTCTCTCTCTCTCTCTCTCTCTCTCTCTCTCTCTCTCTCTCTCTCTCTCTCTCTCTCTCTCTCTCTCTCTCTCTTATCTATCTATCTATTCATCCACCCATCATCAGTCAGTCTGTCTGTCTGTCTGTCTGTCTGTATCTATCTATCTATCTATCTATCTATCTATCTATCTATCTATCTATCTATCTATCTATCTATCT
>NW_015412826.1:0-1830 GCF_001527695.2 Protobothrops mucrosquamatus | reverse complement strand
CCATAGTTCTCTGCATGGAGAAACATCAGCGCTGGCGAGGAATTCTAGGGGTCATGCTTACATTTTCATATTCCGATTTCCCATTTGTAGATTGATGACTTGAGAAAGGTTTTCTAGATTTTGTATGTCCCCATTAGGACATTATCTCCATATTCAGAGATAATCTATCTTCTTCAAAGCGGTTAAAAAAGAACACTCAGGACTTCCAAGAATTATATGGCTGGCTAAGAGGGAGAAAAACAAAAATTTAATCAGAGAGACCATTGTACAATAACTGCATTTACATTGGGTTCTTTTACATGTAGCCTTTGTGCATATCTCATAAACTCAAATGCCTTTTCTCTTTCCTTGTTTTGGATAGGTAGCTGTCACAGCACGAGAAGATGTCCCGTCTTTCGGTCCTTCACTGCCGAGCCCACCTGTATTCCAAAAAGTAAGACCCAACCCTAATCCTAAAACAAGGTTTGTTTGGTACTTATGGGACGTAATTTGGGAGATCTGGGGGGGAAGGGTTAAATTAAATAGATTGATTTTTGGAAGATTTACCAATATAAAAGCATTTCTACTTTTTCATTTAATGACTAAGGCTTTATTACTGTGGTTGGTCTGTGGAGAACCATCTCCCCCCACACCTCCAAAAAAGGGACTTAAAATAACACCAATTTCATGGTGTAGACTGGATTTCTGTATTGCACTAAACCAGAGGTGGGCAACCTTGGCTCTTTTATGACTCGTGGACTTCAACTCCCAGAATTCCTGAGCCAGCCATGCTGAGGGGAAAGGGAGAGGTTTCCAAGCTGAGCCATGCTGGCTCTGGAATTCTGGGAGTTGAAGTCCACGAGTCATAAAAGAGCCAAGGTTGCCTACCCCTGTACTAAACCAAACTGAGACCATTGATTTTTATTTTAGTTTATTGTAGGACCCCAGTTGCGGTGGATTATAAATCAGTTTTATTATTCTTTTACCTTCAGGGGAGATCATCATCATCATTGCCAATTACTTTGCATTATTATTGAGTCCCTAAGTTTACATGAAATTTATTTATTATTACATTTATACCCCGCCCTTCTCCTAGTGGACTCAGGGCGGCTTACAGCCAGTTTAAAACAAAACAATCAATACAATATACAAAATTTAAAATGTAGTTAAAAAGAAATATTAATATGGGCCTTTTCTTCCTTTTTTTAAAAGTTATTTAAAACCAAATTTAAAATACCCCTTAGGCCAGTCCCGCCAGCTGAAATAGCCATGTCTTATATATATATTTATTTATTTGTATATTTTATTAAATTTATACCCCGCCCTTCTCCCGGAGGACTCAGGGCGGCTTACAGCCAGTTTAAAACAATGATACAGTACAATACAAAATTTAAAAAAGATTAAAAATAACTATTCAAATTTGGCCGCTACTACTAAAAATTTTTTAATTTAAAACCCCTTTAAAATACCCCTAGGCCAGTCCTGCCTGCTGAAATAACCAGGTCTTAAGGGCGCGGCGGAAGGAGGGGAGATCCGGGATCACCCGGATCTCTGGGGGCAGCTCGTTCCAGAGGGTGGGGGCTCCGACAGAGAAGGCTCTCCCCCTGGGGGTCGCCAGCCGACACTGTCTGGCTGACGGCACCCTGAGGAGGCCCTCTCTGTGGGAGCGTATCGGCCGGTGAGAGGTGATCTGTGGCAGAAGGCGGTCTCGGAGGTAACCAGGTCCGATGCCATGGCGCGCTTTAAAGATGATGATCAACACCTTGAAGCGCACCCTGAAGGCCACAGGCAGCCAGTGCAGCTCGCGCAGCAGCGGCGTTACATGGGAGCGACGAGTCACTCCCATCACCG
>NW_015412825.1:0-1830 GCF_001527695.2 Protobothrops mucrosquamatus | reverse complement strand
AGAAGAAGAAGAAGAAGAAGAAGAAGAAGAAGAAGAAGAAGAAGAAGAAGAAGAAGAAGAAGAAGAAGAAGAAGGAGAAAAAAAAAGCGAGCTGTCATTCTTTCTCGGCGCTTGGGGACCGGCAAGCCCAGGGGTAGGCAACCTTGGCTCTTTTATGACTCGTGGACTTCAACTCCCAGAATTCCTGAGCCAGCTTGGCTGGCTCAGGAATTCTGGGAGTTGAAGTCCACGAGTCATAAAAGAGCCAAGGTTGCCTACCCCTGGGCATGCCTTTCTAACGCGGACAAATGTCGCCAAGGCGGCGCCGGGGTCAGCCCGCTCCGATCCCCAATCAAGGTGCGTTTGGCGCAGGCTTCGTGGGCTTGAAAAAGCACCGAGGGACCCGGATCCCGAGCGCCTCAAGGGCCGCGACAAGTTTACATTTCTATCTTCCCGTTGCCGCCCTTGGAAGGAGAAACGCCGGCGTCTTTAAAGGGGGGGCTGGAGAAGAAAAACCGGGCCCCAAAACTTCGAAATGGGGCCGCCTTCGCTTGCCGCCTTCTCCCTGGCCCGGGAACTTCTCAAAAGAACCGCTTCGCCCCCCCCTCCCCTCAGAGCGAAGGCGTCTCCACCGGCGAGGGCGCGCAGGCGGCCGACTCCAACTTCGGACTTTCCGCTTTTTTCGCGCGTTTTTTTTTTCCCCTTTCCTTACGGTCCTTTGGCTGATTGTTAGGCACCGCCTGTATAGAATTGCAGCCTCTCGGCGCGGTCTAGAGCAGCGTTTCTCAATCTTGACCATGTGAAGGCATGTGGACTTCAACTCCCAGAATTCCACAGCCAGCATTGCTGGCTGTGGAATTCTGGGAGTTGAAGTCCACATGCCTTCAAATGGTCGAGGTTGAGAAACGCTGGTCTAGAACAACGTCCCTGGGAGTCCCAACACGCAATAATGGGCTTTCGGGACCTCGTCCTTTTATCGCTTGGTTCCGCGGAGGGAGGATCGGGCCCAGGTTTCGGGGTGGGGGGGTGTCCCTGGACCTGCACGTGTCTGTCTGTTGGCTAAGACCTGGCTGGAGAAGGAACTGGACTGGAGTGAATTGGACTGAAGCCACACTAATGCCATTTCTGCTGTTCCCCACAAAAGGGAGGGGACGCAGCTGTGAAGCCAGCCCCCTCCCTCCCCCCCCCCCACACACAGACAGCCCTAGAGCGATTTCTGTGGGGATTGTGAACAAGAATGTCCCTTCAACCAGCATAATCGCCTACAATAGTCCTCACAGGGAGAATGTTCCAGAAAAAGTGTACAGTTTCTGTACTATAAAAGGAAGTGTAATGATTGTGAAGAACAGGGAGGTTCGAAACTGTTTTAACAACTAATAAGTTGTTCAGTTTAAATCACAGGCTATTGCCCTTACCCGACTGCCCCGAATCAGAATTTCTTCATGACTATATAGGCGTTTGGCTGTCGGCATTGGTCTAAATTCACTGAATTCCATGAAGCTGAAGTTGTGCTGATGTCTGTGGTTCTGGCTCAGCGTGAATCTCCTCCACTAACTTCCCTCAGGCGTGTTTGGCTGGTTTGTGTATCTGCTGACTTCCCTTCTTGAGAATGGCAGTGGTGTGTAAAATCTCCTTCCTCTGTATGGTCTTTGGTGGGCTTCTCTACTAAGCGTGATGGGATATATTGTCAGGTATATGTTACAGCTATCTTGTGTCTCCAAACACAAGCCAGCTATTTTCCTGCAATCTTAACTTTTCTTTTAAATCTGCTTACAGGTGTGTTCCAGTGAGTGAGTGGGAGCCAGGGCTGGAAATGAAACATATTGTTTGTTCTGAATATCATGTAAATTG
>NW_015412824.1:0-1830 GCF_001527695.2 Protobothrops mucrosquamatus | reverse complement strand
TTCCTTCCTCCCTCCCTCTCTCCCTCCCTCCCTCCCTGTGTTCCTCCCTCTCTCCCTCTATTCCTTCCTTCCTCTCTCCCTCCCTCCTTGTATTCCTCCCTCCCTCCCTGTTTCCATCTATCCCTCCCTCCCTCCCTCCCTCTTCTAGCAGGCAGCTGGAACTCAAAAGCCGACACTCTGAAATGTGTTCCTGTGATAAACAGAATTGCGGACTTGTCACGGAGGGGGAACTGGCCCCATCTGCACAAGACACCCAGCTGCACAAGAAGGTCGACAGAGAGGCTGACAGAAAATAATAGAAGAAATTAAATCCAGTCCAATGCAGATTTTCTTCCTTTAGGGAAAAGAAAACTCGAAAAAAAATCAGTTGCATAAGGCTGGGGTGGAGAATACCCGCTTGGGTAGAGCTGGCGTGAAAAAGAACTGGGAATTGTAGTTGGTTTGCCGCTGAATTTTACTTGGTGGGTGGAAATGATTAAAATTCTGAGGTCAGAGACTGGTGGTAAAAATGGCGATGATGGGAAGACAGTGGTCCTCGACTTAACAGCAGTTTGTTTAGCGACCGTTCAAAGCTACAACAGCACTGTAAATCATAACTTATGGCCGTGTTTCACACTTAACAACCGTTGCAGAATCATCCCCACGGTCACGTGATCAAAATTCAGACACTTGGCAACTGACTCATATTTACGACGGTTGCAGAGTCCCGGGGTCGTGTATAAACCCCCTTTGGCGATCTTCTGACAAACAAAGTCAATGGGGAAGCCAGATTCACTTAATGGCCGGGTTATTAAGTCAACAATTGCAGTGATTCACTTAACAACTGTGGAACAAAATGGTCCTGAAAGGGGGGAAAACTCACTTACCAAATGTCTCATTCAGCAGTAGTAGTAGTAGTAGTAGTAGTAGTAGTAGTAGTAGTAATAATAATAATAATAATAATAATAATAATAATAATAATGATAAAGTTGGAAGGGACCTTGAAGGTCATCTAGTCCAACCCCCTGCTCAGGCAGGAAACCTTAAACCAGGCATGTCCAAAGTCCGGCCCGCGGGCCATTTGCGGCCCGCGGCCCGGTTTAATCCGGCCCTCGAACAGCCCTCCCTGCGCTATGTAAATGCGGCCATCCCACGGCCCTCCGGCAAGTCCTATGAGAGAGAGAGAGACAGAGACAGAGGCACTTGCACTTGCATTTCTGTCTCTCTCTCTCTCTCATGGGACTTGCCCCCTCGCAGGGCTCCTCATTGGCCCTGCGCCCGGGTGTCCCACCCCCTGGGAGAAGGGCGGCCAGGAAGTCCCTTTCCTGGGCTGGCCCCGTCCCAGGCGCACGTGGCTGGGGAGCCATGCGGGGAAGCCCCAGGATCCCCGCTGGGAGCAACCCCCCGGAGCCTTTGCTGAGTGGGCCAGCCCTCCCGTAAGCCGCAGCCATGAGAGAGCATCCCCTGTGATGTCCAGCCGGCGCAACCGTTGGCCAAGCAGCAGCAGAGCCGGAGATGGAAGGTCAGTGGCAGGGGGGGAGGGAGGGAGCTCTGAGTCCGCAGAGCACCGCCGCGAAGTGACTGCGGGGCAGGTGATTCGCCCCCCCCGGCTTACTTGTTCCAGTCTCGGCTGGGGCATCGCTTCCTGGGCTGCTCCCTGGGCAGCCGAACCAGCCACATGTCTCCCCGTGCTGGGCGGCAGTCATGGCTGGTGCGGCGGCCAGCGGGAGCATCGCTCCCCGGGAAGCCGAACCGGCCACATGTCTCCCCAGCCCGGGCCGGACGGCAGTCAGGCATGAAGCTCGCCTGGCTGCCGCAGGGCTCTCCGCCGCCCGGCCCCACCTCGGCCCC
>NW_015412823.1:0-1831 GCF_001527695.2 Protobothrops mucrosquamatus | reverse complement strand
TCAGTTATATGTCATCATTACATTTAGCCAGTTTGATATAATGGTTAAGGCAGTGGTTCTCAACCTTTTTAATGCCGCGACCCCAACCGGTCGTAAGTCGAGGACTAAACCGGTCATAAGTCGAGGACTAAACCGGGCGTAAGTCGAGGACTACCCAACCGGTCGTAAGTCGAGGACTTTCCCTGCCCGGGAGCGCCGCACATGCGTGGTTCCGCCCCCTGCGCCGGCCGAGGCGTAGCTGGCAAGCGGCAGAGACGGAGCAGGCCGACCACCAGCTGGCCCAGCCCAAGGGAGGTAAGGCACCCGCCGGAAAAGGGGGAAAAAATGGCGGACAAAAAAAAATGGCAGACATCCTTGCTTGGCGACCCCCGTGAAATGGTCGATCGACCCCAAATGGGGTCCCGACCCACAGGTTGAGAACCACTGGGTTAAGGTTCTAGCCCTAGTTTAGGCACAAGCCAGCTGGGTGACCTTGAGCCAATCATTCTCTCTCAGCCCTAAAAAGGAGACAATGGCAAGCCACTTCTGAAATTTTGACAAGAAAGCTGAAGGTGCATATACTACTCTGCATGCGTATATGCACTATGCCAGCCACAATTGCTTGGCCATCAGTGTGCTTGGCCTGAATTTCTGTCCTAAGTCACCTGCCTCTTGTCACCTTTTCTTTATGTCAAAGTCAACAAACAGGCCTCAGGAATCTGGATGGGACCTCAGGCCCTCTCCCTCCCACCCAGCAAGGCAAACCAATTAATGCTGCACGACTCTTGCTAGCCGACTCTTTTGCAGTCGCCAAATGAAAGTCTGCGATTTTCCCTGCGGTAAATCACTTTTCTTTTTATAAGTTACTCCCAGGTTGGACATAACCCTATCCCGTGAAGCTCCCACGGCGTCGATGGCAGAGCCCGGAGGAGAAAAAAAAAAAGCTAATAATCCCTCTTTTCGTTGGCTTTCTAATCTTTAGCATCCGTTTTGGTTTATGCTTTACATTCGTGTCGAGGCACAATAAGGCAGCACATCGTTTTTCCCGACGCCCTGAGATTTCGCTTGCGCTCTCTAGCCGCCTTAAGCCTCCATTCCTCCTCCCATCCCCATGTCCTCCACCTCCTCCTTTCTCACAACTTACTCCGCGGAGTGGTGCGAGGAACGGACAGCTGCCCTGGGGAGGCCTACTCCTCTGTAGCTCCCTTCTGCCGCACCCTCGCCCCCCAGCCCCGGCATATAATTGGCGCCCGCCTTTTCTTGCTTTATGCCGTGACCAAAAGGCAACAAACAGGCCTCAAGGAGCAGCTGCCGGGGTCGCCATAGTAACCCTCAAGCTGCTGGGAAGCGCCGGAGGAGGCCGCCTCTTTCCTCGCTGGCTCCGGGAGGGAGGGAGCGAGGGCGAGGGGCTATTTCTGCTGCCGCGGAGGGAGATTGGGGGTCTCCGGTGGCTTTTGCATTTTGCACGGGATTCCCCGCTTGTTCGCCACGCGAGGAAAATAGCGCAGAAGGGGAGGGGGCGGTGGGAGAGGGAAGCAGGCGCAGACAGCTGCTCCCCCCTTTTAGATCCTCTTCCCAGTCACGCCCACCGTCTGTCACTCCCGCGTCTCGCCTCGGCCCCTCTAGGCACTGCCTCTTCAGAGCCTCAGATTCCCCCCCCCCCTTCCTCCCGCGCTGGGCTTTATTTTAGGCACAGGTTTAAAATAATAAAAACTGAAAAAGCCAGTTTTTGGCAACTTCAAAAGCAGCCCACGTCATTTACTAGAGCCTGCATGTTTTTTTATTTGAATAGGCAACAATCACCCTCGAATCCCCACCTCCCGTTCTTCTTAGGATAAGCCCTCGCAACACA
>NW_015412822.1:0-1831 GCF_001527695.2 Protobothrops mucrosquamatus | reverse complement strand
ATTACAGTAGTCCAGGCGGGAGGTGACGAGGGCATGGGTGACTGTGCGCAAGGCGTCCCGGTCCAGAAAAGGCCGCAACTGGTAAATCAGGCGTACCTGATAGAACGCCCCCCTGGTCACGGCCGACAACTGGTCTTCCAGTGTCAGCCGTGGATCCAGGAGGACCCCCAGATTGCGTACCCTCTCTGAGGGAGCCAAAGTTTCGCCCCCTATAGTCAGCGATGGAGTCAGCTGACTATGCCGAGGCGCCGGCAGCCACAGCCACTCGGTCTTGGAAGGGTTGAGCCTGAGTCTGTTCCTCCCCATCCAGACCCTTACGGCCTCCAGGCAACGGGCCATCACGTCAAGGGCATCGTTGGGGTGGTCTGGGGTGGAAATGTACAGCTGAGTATCATCAGTTACACCTTTGCCATGATCTGCTAAAGTTTGATCTTATGACAGGTGCCTCCCTTTGTGTGGGTGGGTGCCCATTAAGATAGTCCACCTAAAGATTTAGGAAATCCGATGGATTCTTACATGCTGTGGGAAATTTTTCAGGTAATTTTGTAGTCTTGGTGACCTGTGGAATAAAAAAAGAAAAAGAAAATGGACCATTAAGGTGCTTTTATGAGGAGTTTTTTACATTGGCATTCTTAGGAAACAGCTAGCGTGCAATAATAATAATAATAATAATAATAATAATAATAATAATAATAATAATAATAATAATAATAATAATAATAATAATAATAATAATAATAATAATAATAATAATAATAATAAAAAAAAACAAAAAACAATTGTCGATAAGAAAGACAAAAAAGTCTGGATAGTGGACATGGCAGTGCCTGGAGATGGCAGAATAGACGAGAAAGAACTGGAGAAGATAACAAAATACAAAGACCTACAAATAGAAATAGAAAGACTGTGGCAAAACAAGCAAGGGTAGTACCAGTAGTAATAGGCGCCTTGGGTGCAATCCCAAAACAACTGGAGCACCACTTGAACACCATTGGCATTGACAAATTCTCCATTAGTCAATTGCAAAAGGCGGCCTTATTAGGAACCGCCTCCATCCTGTGACGAGATCTGTAATACCATCAAACATCCACATCTGCCTATCCCAGGTCTTTGGTAAGGTAGACAAAATGCCAAATCCAGTCTGAACATCTGGCTGACTGTGCGATGATCCATAATAATAATAATAATAATAATAATAATAATAATAATAATAATAATAATAATAATAATAATAATAATAATAATAATAAAAAAAGTTGGAAGGGACCTTGGAGGTCATCAAGTCCAACACCCTGCTCAGTTGGGTAATGAAATGTCTGCAAGAAAACAGCCAAGCTCAGACAGCAGCAAGGGCCCCACAGTCCTCCTCCTCTTCCTCCTTCTCCACTCTTCAAACCCCACTCCCTTCTAGCACTGATGATGTTACCTAGTTGGGTCATGAAGCATCTGCAAGGAAAAAAACCAAGCTCAGAGAGCACCAAGGACCCCAGATAAGGTCTACATGGCATGGAGGCAGATATTTGAGGAATCACCTTATTCCCCTTGTTACTACCTATTCCAGTCGTTTGGGCAGGAGAGACATGCTCAAAATAGAATTGATTAGGGATTGTCAATTAATAGGAACCAGGTATCTTTTTCCTGCATTCTGGAATATGCCATCAGAGGGTAGGTTGGCCCTGAGTTTGCTCACCTTGGAAAAAAAACCTTTCCCTGTTTTTCTGGACATGGGGGAAGGGAAAATATATCACTCATATGGTTGCACATTTGTTATTTATGAGCCTTGCTGGCGCAGTGATTAAAGTACAGTACTGCAGGCAAATTCTGCCCATGG
>NW_015412821.1:0-1831 GCF_001527695.2 Protobothrops mucrosquamatus | reverse complement strand
GAATTGAAATAAACTTTCTTGTAGGCATGCTGTAAACAAATGATGCTACTTGGATCGTCACCAAAGCTCACTAATTTTCTACACTCTGTGGTGTTGGCCTGTCTCATGCAAGGGAGAATGTTGGCCACACTTCATGGGAGATGTGCTTTTTATAGACTAACATAAGTAAAGTAGAAAGTTTATAGCAGGAAATGTCCACTGTTGTTTTAAGGTCACTTTTCAAAGAAGAAAAGCAAAAAATAAAAAGGAAGAAATCCAAAGTGGAGGCCGTATATTAAATCTAATGTCGTGTGCTTTGGTATGAATAGAATAGAATAGAATAGAGTAGAGTAGAGTAGAGTAGAGTAGAGTAGAGTAGAGTAGAGTAGAGTAGAGTAGAGTAGAGTAGAGTAGAATAGAATAGAATAGAATAGAATAGAAAAGAATAGAATAGAATAGAATAGAATAGATCTTGGAGGTCTTCTAGTCCAACCTGCTGTTCAAGCAAGAGACTCTATTCCATTTCAGACAAGTGGCTGTTGAGTCTCTTCTTAAAAACTTCCAGTGATGAAGCACCCACAACTTCTGAAGGCAAGCATTTCCACTGGTTAATTGATCTTACTATTAGGAAGTTTCTCCTTAATTCCAGGTTGCTTCTTTCCTTGACTAGTTTTCATCCATTGTTTCTTGTTCCACCCTCTGGTACTTTGGAAAATAAGTTGAACCTCCCCCCCTTCGTTGTGGCAGCCCCTCAAATACTGGAATACTGTTATCGTATCACCCTAGTTCTTCTTTTCACTAGACTAGCCATATCCAGTTCTTGCAACCATTCTTCATATGTTTTAGTCTCCAGGCCTTTAATCATTTTAGTTGCTAATATATATATATATTAAATGGGAATATTTTTTGTTTCTCAGGATTATCTTCTTAATTCTTCAGTCACACAAATTTTGAATGAATAATATTCAGAATATATTGCCAATTCTTCTTGACATCAATATTTATTTTTTGAGGAAAAAGGGAGTTGATTGATTGAGAGATAAAGAACGGGATTTTCTAGAAGCACTATCCATTGAACTAAATCTTTTGCCCCTCTCTGAAATACCTTATGAATAAAAATAGGGTTAGGAAAAAGAATTCTGCACCTGGAAATGTAATATTTGACTCAAAGCTCTCTGAAAGTACCATACTATGTGTTGATATAACACAAGCAAGTGCTATAGCACATTTTTGGAAGGAATTGGCACTATTCTAAGGCAGAGAAAATATTAGAGCAAATTATTTTTTTGAAAATGAATTATGAGTGCACACGCAATCAGATGTACTATTTTGACTACAAGGAGGAACAATTGGGTGTGTTACGCACAAGACCCAAGGCTATCTGAAAATAACTGGTCTCTAGGCAGTTTGATATTAATTCCATTTAATTATGCTTATCCTTTGGAGATTTAAATTATTTTAATGCACAATTTTAAAACAAATTACCTTATACACTGTCTTGTTTCAGCAGGCATAAATTTTAGCTTGCACTGAGTTTTGCGTGTGCTGCCTGGTATATTACCCATACCAAAACCTCTGTTAACATTCACCCTTAGTAAGAAGCCATGTGAAACAAAATATAACAATTAAGGAAGCCCTTAACTTTTATTTAGTTTTAGTTTAGTTTAGTTTTATTAAATTTATACCCCGCCCTTCTCCCGGAGGACTCAGGGCGGCTTACAGCCAGTTTAAAAACAATAATACAATACAATACAAAATTTAAAAGTGATTAAAAATAAATATTTAACTAGGCCGCTTCTACTAAAAATTTTGTTAAAACCAATTTAAAATACCCCTAGGCCAGTCCTGCCCG
>NW_015412820.1:0-1831 GCF_001527695.2 Protobothrops mucrosquamatus | reverse complement strand
TGGCTCTTCCAACAAGCGGGATTGGCCTAGGGAATTTTTAGTGGGGTTTTAAGGGAAATTTTAATTATAGGCCATAGTAAATATTTCTTTTTAATTTGGTTTTAAATTAGGTATTTATTGTAGTATCTGTTTTATAAGGCTGTCAGCCGCCCTGAGTCCGGTAAGGAGAAGGGCGGGATAAAAATTGAATAAATAAAAATAAATAAATACCACTGCTATAGCCTAAAGCAGCTTTCTTCTACATGGTTTTAGAAAGTGCAGGTGCTGAAACTCCCAGCCAGATACTTCTATGATGCTTGAGAGTTCTAGCAATTCTAGTATCAAAATGCAAGGAAGGCATCACATGAGGAAGGCCAACTTTTTCTAACTAGAAAAAAATTGAAGTGTGCTGATAAAAATAATGCCGTACCTTGCAATTTTTCAGATGTCTACCTCCATGAATAAAGGTTCTACTTTCCTACTATATTGTTAAGATGCTTGAAAATTTATTTTGAACTTTGGGGTGATGTTTTTAAGTTTACATTATTATAAAAATCCAAAGGAAAAAAGTGCAATCTTTTATAAGGTCTTTATCTGAGATTTCATTGAAGCACAGATGGCAAGAATCTTGCAGGCTACTTATCATTGAAATGATTATTGACTAAATAATCTGCCCAAAATTAAATCATGGACTGAACCCTCAACACACATTGGAGCAGTATCTATAAACTAATTAAAAGTGCCATTTTGAATTGTACCTAGGGGTATTCTTTAGCTTTACTAGTTCTCAGTGCCATCAGGATATCCAGTGGCCACCTCTCCAATCCATCCACAAACACACTTACAATATTCTCACTCACAGAAGCCCCTCCCCTGCTGCTCTTACCAACTGATCAAAAGCTTCCTTTCCATTCACTTCCAGTCCCGCCAATCCCCTCATTTGTCTGTCACACAGAGGGGAGAATCAGGCTTCAGCAGGAAACCCTCATAGATAACTTAGCCAATAGATGGGATCTATGATAACATGGATAATGAAAATCAACTTCTTCTTCCCCAGAATTGGCAGCAGAGAAGGCAAAATGGCCTTCATGGAGAGAAAGAATCCACAGTGGCCTGCCACTCTACTGTTACCTCCTCCTTTGCCTAGTCAATGCCAACACCTCCAAAATGCCAGCATCCTCTCAGGTGGAAAGCTGTCAGAGTCACATAGCATCACAATAGGCAGAAGACCTCCATCATCAACGTGAAAATGGAGTCCCTCAGCATCATTGACCAGCTATAGGAAAAGTCCTTGAGAGGAGATACATATGCAGCAAAATCCTAATCAACACAAAACTGCCCCAAAGTCTGCAAAATTCTCAACCATGGCAGGCACAGCCAGTGCAATAAGTATGGCCTGACTCCTGGCTCTCTCCTTCAGCCCAGACAGGCCAAAATCTGGCCTAGCAGTTATTGAGGTATGTGCCAACCCAGGTATACCTCTTGACATTCATTGAGCACAAACACATTAACACACTAAAACAAGGATAGTCCATCTATGACCCTATGGCTGAGAGTCTATAACTGGGTTGCAATTAATAGGATTACCCATTATACATTTGATGCAAATGACATTTTTTGTCTTAGGAGGAGGAGGAGAAGGAAAGAAATCCGTTTCCTCTTTTTGAGCATTGTATAAGCAGTCATCCAAATCCCATCCTGATTTTGATTTAAACCCCAGGAACTCATGAAATATCATAAAGACACCTAATCTCCTACCAATATCTAATTATATAGGTTCTTGTAAATACTGTCATTAATGCAGTTTACCTAAGAATTTGCTTATCTAAACAATGCTATTCATTTCAATTGG
>NW_015412819.1:0-1831 GCF_001527695.2 Protobothrops mucrosquamatus | reverse complement strand
AGGATTAGTTTGTGAGCCAGTACGTTCTTGGTCAGTCAATGGCTACGCTCGCGTCAAGACTGGAAAATGGAACCAGGACGGGGCGTGACAACTTTGGCTGACTTGATCTGATTGGGCAGGAATACAGTCTCCACCCATTCTGTGGATCCTCCATCTCCGTGCTGAGAAAAGGCGTTCAGGTAAGACAACGCCCCTTCACAAAATGGTTGATGTGAGAGATATTAGGAGTTACAAAGCACTGATTTACCGGAATGCTATCTACTGCAACATTCCCTTTTGTACGACACTGTTACCCGTTTACATATTTTTTTTCTCCTTTTTGCAAGTGGGCCTAACAAAACTTCATTTGCCTTCCCTTCCTTTTCAGGTGTGTATTTTTTTTTTTTTGGGCAAAGCTTTAAAGCTCAAAGCATTCTTGTAAATGACGATGATGCCGGAGACTATTGCTGTGCATTGTGGCTTTATCTACATGAATAGAATGCTTTTAAACTGGGAGGAATGAAGAGCGAGACACACAGTGCAAGGGGACAAACACACGTGGATGCCTTGCAAACTCTGTAGGTTGCGGGAACCAGAGTTTTATACAAAGAAGATTAAGAGAAGAAAGGAAGTTTAGGAGAGAAAAGGGAAAGATTGGTAGCATCTTATGAAAAGCATTTGAGAGTTCTGATGTTTTTTTCAATTGTGTTGCTGGAGAAAACCTATGAGAATAACTTGATCCCAGGGAGAACAAGCCAGGCTGTTCACTGAAAGCACTAAAGCTAAAGTTTAAAAATACTGGATACATAGTTCAAAGGCAAGAGGCACTGGAGGAGACCTGGAGAAGTTCCTGGTCATACCAGGCTTTTTGTAACCTGAACATTTCTTGTTGTTTCTTTAAAAGTACAGTCTCTCTTTCTTTCTGTCTCCTCCCCCCAAAACGCTTCACATAAGTGATATGCATTTAGAACTAAACCAGCGGTTCTCAACCTATGGGTCGCGACCCCATTTGGGGTCGATCGACCATTTCACGGGGGTCGCCAAGCAAGGCTGTCCGCCATTTTTTTCCCCTTTTCCAGCGGGTGCCTTACCTCCCTTGAGCTGGGCCAGCTGGTGGTCGGCCTGCTCCGTCTCTGCCGCTTGCCAGCTACCCCTCGGCCGGCGCAGGGGGCGGAACCATGCATGCGTGGCGCTCCCGGGCAGGGAAAGTCCTCGACTTACGACCGGTTGGGTAGTCCTCGACTTACAACCGGTTTAGTCCCTGACTTATGACCGGTTTAGTCCTCGACTTACGACCGGTTGGGGGTCGCGGCATTAAAAAGGTTGAGAACCACTGACTTAGAACTAAACTGTTCTGAATCGAGGGATTGTTTTCAGGACCACAACTGACTACTACACCATCCCTTTCAGACAAAAATCCAGACTTATCACACCTCTCCCTTATAGTTTCCTTGGTTCGGCAATATAAGGTAGGAGTTTGTCCTTAAACTATTGCTAAAATAAAACCATTAAAACTCAGCAACCCGCTATTTAATTGCTAAATGCTCAGAAATCTATCTGTAGATTCCTTTAATGATGTAGACCAGGAAGTGAAAAGATCTTTTCAAAGCAGATATAATAGACTTTAAAAGATGGGACAGAACGACCCATTTGCAGTTAAGAATGTGTATCAGCCAAAGTGTAAAAAGTCCAAAGTTTAAAAATGTCCATCTGACTAGGAGAGAGTTATGCATGACTCTGATTCTTCCTTCAGTCCCATAAGTGTGGCTCCAAAGTCTTCAGCATTGATTATGTCTTCTCCAAAGTATACAGAGCCAAGAGAACAAGACTACAGGAAGAGTAATCTTATCTG